>NW_028120813.1:600000-795000 GCF_965178545.1 Coloeus monedula | reverse complement strand
AGGGTGGCACTGGCTTAAACGTTGCTCCCAAATGACTTTTTCATTGGCGCCTGCCTTAACCCAATGCTGTTGTTATTTCTCCACTGTGGGTTAGTGTTATCGTCCAGATTAGGGTTAGGTTTGAGAAAAGCACAAAGCCTGAAGCTCCAGGGCCACTGCAGCTGCAAAAGGCACGCCATGGCCACTGTGACACTTGCCTAAACAATGGTCCAAGTAAGGTTTTTCCTTTGAATGAGCCTTTACACGTTGCTGCTTTAAATGCTTCGCCTAGAGTTAGGGTAAGGGTTAGGATTACACATACGGTTGGGGATGGGGTTAGGGTTGAGAAAAACCACAAAGCCCAAAGGTCCAGGATCACTGAAGCTGAAAAAGGTAGGCCAAGGCCAGGGTGGAACTGGTCTAAACATTGCTCCCAAGACACATTTTCTTGGCGCCTGCCATAATCCCATGTGGTTTTATTGCTTCGCCTGGGGTTGGGGTTAGGGTTAGGGTAAGGGTTAGGGTTAGGATTAGGGTTGAGAAAACCACAAAGCCTAGAGCTCCAGGTTCACTGCAGCTGAAAATTGCAAGCCAAGGCTAGGGCGGTACTGGCCTGAACATTGCTCCCTACACAGTTTTTACTTGGCGCCTGCCTTAATGCCGTGTGGTGTTTCATGCTCTGCGTAAATTTAGGTTAGGATTATGGTCCGGGTTCGCGTTATGATCCACGTTACGGTTAGGCTTGAGAAAACCACAAAGCCAGGAGCTCCAGGGATACTCACCATGTGAAAGGCAAGCAAGGTTGAGTACGGTATAGCCAAAGCCTTGCTCCCTCTTCTCAATTTTGATTGAAACTAGCCACTGCCCAATGCCCGATTTCTGGCTCAAACTACGGTTAGGGTTAGGGTTAGGGTTCCGCCTAGGGTTAGGGTTGAGAAAACCACAAAGCCAGGAGCTCCAGGGACACACACCATGCGAAAGGCAGGCCAAGTTGAGTACGGTACAGCCAAAACCTTGCTGCCTCCTCTTCTTTCTGCTTGGAACTCACCATAGCCCACGGTGTGATTTCTGACGCACGCCTGGCATATGGTTATGGATACACCTAGAGTTAGGCTTGAGAAAACCACAAAGCCAGGAGCTCCAGGGACGCTCACCATGCGAAAGGCAGGCCAAGGTGAGCGCAGTACAGCCAAAACCTTGCCGTCTCCTCTTGTGTCTGCTTGGAAGTCGCCACAGCCCACTGTGTGATTTCTGACGCACATTATGCTTATGGTTATCCATGCACCTAGCATTAGGGTTGAGAAAACCACAAGGCCAGGACCACCAGGGATGCTCACCATGCCAAAGGCAGGCCAAGGTGAGCACGGTATAGCCAAAACCTTGCTCCCTCTTCTTCTTTCTGATTGGAACTCACCACAGCCCAATGCTCGATTCCTGGCTCAAACTACGGTTAGGGTTAGGGTTAGGGTTCCGCCTAGGGTTAGGGTTGAGAAAACCACAAAGCCAGGAGCTCCAGGGACGCTCACCATGCGAAAGGCAGGCCAAGGTGAGCGCAGTACAGCCAAAACCTTGCCGTCTCCTCTTGTGTCTGCTTGGAAGTCGCCACAGCCCACTGTGTGATTTCTGACGCACATTATGCTTATGGTTATCCATGCACCTAGCATTAGGGTTGAGAAAACCACAAGGCCAGGACCACCAGGGATGCTCACCATGCCAAAGGCAGGCCAAGGTGAGCACAGTATAGCCAAAACCTTGCTCCCTCTTCTTCTTTCTGATTGGAACTCACCACAGCCCAATGCTCGATTCCTGGCTCAAACTACGGTTAGGGTTAGGGTTAGGGTTCCGCCTAGGGTTAGGGTTGAGAAAACCACAAAGCCAGGAGCTCCAGGGACACACACCATGCGAAAGGCAGGCCAAGTTGAGTACGGTACAGCCAAAACCTTGCTGCCTCCTCTTCTTTCTGCTTGGAAGTCGCCACAGCCCACTGCGTGGTTTCTGACTCCAACTAGGCTTATGGTTATGGATACACCTAGAGTTAGGCTTGAGAAAACCACAAAGCCAGGAGCTCCAGGGATACTCACCCTGCTACAGTCAGGCCAAGGTGAGCACAGTACAGCCAAAACCTTGCTGCCTCCTCTTCTTCCTTGAGATTGGAACTCGCCACAGCCCAATGCCCGATTTCTGGCTCAAACTACGGTTAGGGTTAGGGTTAGGGTTCCGCCTAGGGTTAGGGTTGAGAAAACCACAAAGCCAGGAGCTCCAGGGACACACACCATGCGAAAGGCAGGCCAAGTTGAGTACGGTACAGCCAAAACCTTGCTGCCTCCTCTTCTTTCTGCTTGGAAGTTGCCACAGCCCACTGCGTGGCTTCTGACTCCAACTAGGCTTATGGTTATGGATACACCTAGAGTTAGGCTTGAGAAAACCACAAAGCCAGGAGCTCCAGGGATACTCACCCTGCTACAGTCAGGCCAAGGTGAGCACAGTACAGCCAAAACCTTGCTGCCTCCTCTTCTTCCTTGAGATTGGAACTCGCCACAGCCCAATGCCCGATTTCTGGCTCAAACTACGGTTAGGGTTAGGGTTAGGGTTCCGCCTAGGGTTAGGGTTGAGAAAACCACAAAGCCAGGAGCTCCAGGGACACCCACCATGCGAAAGGCAGGCCAAGTTGAGTACGGTACAGCCAAAACCTTGCTGCCTCCTCTTCTTTCTGCTTGGAAGTCGCCACAGCCCACTGCGTGGTTTCTGACTCCAACTAGGCTTATGGTTATGGATACACCTAGAGTTAGGCTTGAGAAAACCACAAAGCCAGGAGCTCCAGGGACACTCACCATGCGAAAGTCAGGCCAAGGTGAGCGCAGTACAGCCAAAACCTTGCTGCCTCCTCTTCTTTCTGCTTGGAAGTCACCACAGCCCACTGCGTGGTTTCTGACTCCAACTAGGCTTATGGTTATGGATACACCTAGAGTTAGGCTTGAGAAAACCACAAAGCCAGGAGCTCCAGGGATACTCACCCTGCTACAGTCAGGCCAAGGTGAGCACAGTACAGCCAAAACCTTGCTGCCTCTTCTTCTTTCTGATTGGAACTCACCACAGCCCAATGCCCGATTTCTGGCTCAAACTACGGTTAGGGTTAGGGTTAGGGTTCCGCCTAGGGTTAGGGTTGAGAAAACCACAAAGCCAGGAGCTCCAGGGACACACACCATGCGAAAGGCAGGCCAAGTTGAGTACGGTACAGCCAAAACCTTGCTGCCTCCTCTTCTTTCTGCTTGGAAGTCGCCACAGCCCACTGCGTGGTTTCTGACTCCAACTAGGCTTATGGTTATGGATACACCTAGAGTTAGGCTTGAGAAAACCACAAAGCCAGGAGCTCCAGGGATACTCACCCTGCTACAGTCAGGCCAAGGTGAGCACAGTACAGCCAAAACCTTGCTGCCTCCTCTTCTTTCTGCTTGGAAGTCGCCACAGCCCACTGCGTGGTTTCTGACTCCAACTAGGCTTATGGTTATGGATACACCTAGAGTTAGGCTTGAGAAAACCACAAAGCCAGGAGCTCCAGGGATACTCACCCTGCTACAGTCAGGCCAAGGTGAGCACAGTACAGCCAAAACCTTGCTGCCTCCTCTTCTTCCTTGAGATTGGAACTCGCCACAGCCCAATGCCCGATTTCTGGCTCAAACTACGGTTAGGGTTAGGGTTAGGGTTCCGCCTAGGGTTAGGGTTGAGAAAACCACAAAGCCAGGAGCTCCAGGGACACACACCATGCGAAAGGCAGGCCAAGTAGAGTACGGTACAGCCAAAACCTTGCTGCCTCCTCTTCTTTCTGCTTGGAAGTCGCCACAGCCCACTGTGTGATTTCTGACGCACATTATGCTTATGGTTATCCATGCACCTAGCATTAGGGTTGAGAAAACCACAAGGCCAGGACCACCAGGGATGCTCACCATGCCAAAGGCAGGCCAAGGTGAGCACGGTATAGCCAAAACCTTGCTCCCTCTTCTTCTTTCTGATTGGAACTCACCACAGCCCAATGCTCGATTCCTGGCTCAAACTACGGTTAGGGTTAGGGTTAGGGTTCCGCCTAGGGTTAGGGTTGAGAAAACCACAAAGCCAGGAGCTCCAGGGACACACACCATGCGAAAGGCAGGCCAAATTGAGTACGGTACAGCCAAAACCTTGCTGCCTCCTCTTCTTTCTGCTTGGAACTCACCATAGCCCACGGTGTGATTTCTGACGCACGCCTGGCATATGGTTATGGATACACCTAGAGTTAGGCTTGAGAAAACCACAAAGCCAGGAGCTCCAGGGACGCTCACCATGCGAAAGGCAGGCCAAGGTGAGCGCAGTACAGCCAAAACCTTGCCGTCTCCTCTTGTGTCTGCTTGGAAGTCGCCACAGCCCACTGTGTGATTTCTGACGCACATTATGCTTATGGTTATCCATGCACCTAGCATTAGGGTTGAGAAAACCACAAGGCCAGGACCACCAGGGATGCTCACCATGCCAAAGGCAGGCCAAGGTGAGCACGGTATAGCCAAAACCTTGCTCCCTCTTCTTCTTTCTGATTGGAACTCACCACAGCCCAATGCTCGATTCCTGGCTCAAACTACGGTTAGGGTTAGGGTTAGGGTTTAGCCTAGGGTTAGGGTTGAGAAAACCTCAAAGCCAGGAGCTCCAGGGACACACACCATGCGAAAGGCAGGCCAAGTTGAGTACGGTACAGCCAAAACCTTGCTGCCTCCTCTTCTTTCTGCTTGGAAGTCGCCACAGCCCACTGCGTGGTTTCTGACTCCAACTAGGCTTATGGTTATGGATACACCTAGAGTTAGGCTTGAGAAAACCACAAAGCCAGGAGCTCCAGGGATACTCACCCTGCTACAGTCAGGCCAAGGTGAGCACAGTACAGCCAAAACCTTGCTGCCTCCTCTTCTTCCTTGAGATTGGAACTCGCCACAGCCCAATGCCCGATTTCTGGCTCAAACTACGGTTAGGGTTAGGGTTAGAGTTCCGGCTAGGGTTAGGGTTGAGAAAACCACAAAGCCAGGAGCTCCAGGGACGCTCACCATGCGAAAGGCAGGCCAAGTTGAGTACGGTACAGCCAAAACCTTGCTGCCTCCTCTTCTTTCTGCTTGGAAGTCGCCACAGCCCACTGTGTGATTTCTGACGCACATTATGCTTATGGTTATCCATGCACCTAGCATTAGGGTTGAGAAAACCACAAGGCCAGGACCACCAGGGATGCTCACCATGCCAAAGGCAGGCCAAGGTGAGCACGGTATAGCCAAAACCTTGCTCCCTCTTCTTCTTTCTGATTGGAACTCACCACAGCCCAATGCTCGATTCCTGGCTCAAACTACGGTTAGGGTTAGGGTTAGGGTTCCGCCTAGGGTTAGGGTTGAGAAAACCACAAAGCCAGGAGCTCCAGGGACGCTCACCATGCGAAAGGCAGGCCAAGGTGAGCGCAGTACAGCCAAAACCTTGCCGTCTCCTCTTGTGTCTGCTTGGAAGTCGCCACAGCCCACTGTGTGATTTCTGACGCACATTATGCTTATGGTTATCCATGCACCTAGCATTAGGGTTGAGAAAACCACAAGGCCAGGACCACCAGGGATGCTCACCATGCCAAAGGCAGGCCAAGGTGAGCACAGTATAGCCAAAACCTTGCTCCCTCTTCTTCTTTCTGATTGGAACTCACCACAGCCCAATGCTCGATTCCTGGCTCAAACTACGGTTAGGGTTAGGGTTAGGGTTCCGCCTAGGGTTAGGGTTGAGAAAACCACAAAGCCAGGAGCTCCAGGGACACACACCATGCGAAAGGCAGGCCAAGTTGAGTACGGTACAGCCAAAACCTTGCTGCCTCCTCTTCTTTCTGCTTGGAAGTCGCCACAGCCCACTGCGTGGTTTCTGACTCCAACTAGGCTTATGGTTATGGATACACCTAGAGTTAGGCTTGAGAAAACCACAAAGCCAGGAGCTCCAGGGATACTCACCCTGCTACAGTCAGGCCAAGGTGAGCACAGTACAGCCAAAACCTTGCTGCCTCCTCTTCTTCCTTGAGATTGGAACTCGCCACAGCCCAATGCCCGATTTCTGGCTCAAACTACGGTTAGGGTTAGGGTTAGGGTTCCGCCTAGGGTTAGGGTTGAGAAAACCACAAAGCCAGGAGCTCCAGGGACACACACCATGCGAAAGTCAGGCCAAGTTGAGTACGGTACAGCCAAAACCTTGCTGCCTCCTCTTCTTTCTGCTTGGAAGTCGCCACAGCCCACTGCGTGGTTTCTGACTCCAACTAGGCTTATGGTTATGGATACACCTAGAGTTAGGCTTGAGAAAACCACAAAGCCAGGAGCTCCAGGGATACTCACCCTGCTACAGTCAGGCCAAGGTGAGCACAGTACTGCCAAAACCTTGCTGCCTCCTCTTCTTCCTTGAGATTGGAACTCACCACAGCCCAATGCCTGATTTCTGGCTCAAACTACGGTTAGGGTTAGGGTTAGGGTTCCGCCTAGGGTTAGGGTTGAGAAAACCACAAAGCCAGGAGCTCCAGGGACACACACCATGCGAAAGGCAGGCCAAGTTGAGTACGGTACAGCCAAAATCTTGCTGCCTCCTCTTCTTTCTGCTTGGAAGTCGCCACAGCCCTCTGTGTGATTTCTGACGCACATTATGCTTATGGTTATCCATGCACCTAGCATTAGGGTTGAGAAAACCACAAGGCCAGGACCACCAGGGATGCTCACCATGCCAAAAGCAGGCCAAGGTGAGCACGGTATAGCCAAAACCTTGCTCCCTCTTCTTCTTTCTGATTGGAACTCACCACAGCCCAATGCTCGATTCCTGGCTCAAACTACGGTTAGGGTTAGGGTTAGGGTTCCGCCTAGGGTTAGGGTTGAGAAAACCACAAAGCCAGGAGCTCCAGGGACACACACCATGCGAAAGGCAGGCCAAGTTGAGTACGGTACAGCCAAAACCTTGCTGCCTCCTCTTCTTTCTGCTTGGAACTCACCATAGCCCACGGTGTGATTTCTGACGCACGCCTGGCATATGGTTATGGATACACCTAGAGTTAGGCTTGAGAAAACCACAAAGCCAGGAGCTCCAGGGACGCTCACCATGCGAAAGGCAGGCCAAGGTGAGCGCAGTACAGCCAAAACCTTGCTGTCTCCTCTTGTGTCTGCTTGGAAGTCGCCACAGCCCACTGTGTGATTTCTGACGCACATTATGCTTATGGTTATCCATGCACCTAGCATTAGGGTTGAGAAAACCACAAGGCCAGGACCACCAGGGATGCTCACCATGCCAAAGGCAGGCCAAGGTGAGCACGGTATAGCCAAAACCTTGCTCCCTCTTCTTCTTTCTGATTGGAACTCACCACAGCCCAATGCTCGATTCCTGGCTCAAACTACGGTTAGGGTTAGGGTTAGGGTTTAGCCTAGGGTTAGGGTTGAGAAAACCTCAAAGCCAGGAGCTCCAGGGACACACACCATGCGAAAGGCAGGCCAAGTTGAGTACGGTACAGCCAAAACCTTGCTGCCTCCTCTTCTTTCTGCTTGGAAGTCGCCACAGCCCACTGCGTGGTTTCTGACTCCAACTAGGCTTATGGTTATGGATACACCTAGAGTTAGGCTTGAGAAAACCACAAAGCCAGGAGCTCCAGGGATACTCACCCTGCTACAGTCAGGCCTAGGTGAGCACAGTACAGCCAAAACCTTGCTGCCTCCTCTTCTTCCTTGAGATTGGAACTCGCCACAGCCCAATGCCCGATTTCTGGCTCAAACTACGGTTAGGGTTAGGGTTAGGGTTCCGGCTAGGGTTAGGGTTGAGAAAACCACAAAGCCAGGAGCTCCAGGGACACACACCATGCGAAAGGCAGGCCAAGGTGAGCGCAGTACAGCCAAAACCTTGCCGTCTCCTCTTGTGTCTGCTTGGAAGTCGCCACAGCCCACTGTGTGATTTCTGACGCACATTATGCTTATGGTTATCCATGCACCTAGCATTAGGGTTGAGAAAACCACAAGGCCAGGACCACCAGGGATGCTCACCATGCCAAAGGCAGGCCAAGGTGAGCACGGTATAGCCAAAACCTTGCTCCCTCTTCTTCTTTCTGATTGGAACTCACCACAGCCCAATGCTCGATTCCTGGCTCAAACTACGGTTAGGGTTAGGGTTAGGGTTCCGCCTAGGGTTAGGGTTGAGAAAACCACAAAGCCAGGAGCTCCAGGGACGCTCACCATGCGAAAGGCAGGCCAAGGTGAGCGCAGTACAGCCAAAACCTTGCCGTCTCCTCTTGTGTCTGCTTGGAAGTCGCCACAGCCCACTGTGTGATTTCTGACGCACATTATGCTTATGGTTATCCATGCACCTAGCATTAGGGTTGAGAAAACCACAAGGCCAGGACCACCAGGGATGCTCACCATGCCAAAGGCAGGCCAAGGTGAGCACGGTATAGCCAAAACCTTGCTCCCTCTTCTTCTTTCTGATTGGAACTCACCACAGCCCAATGCTCGATTCCTGGCTCAAACTACGGTTAGGGTTAGGGTTAGGGTTCCGCCTAGGGTTAGGGTTGAGAAAACCACAAAGCCAGGAGCTCCAGGGACACACACCATGCGAAAGGCAGGCCAAGTTGAGTACGGTACAGCCAAAACCTTGCTGCCTCCTCTTCTTTCTGCTTGGAAGTCGCCACAGCCCACTGCGTGGTTTCTGACTCCAACTAGGCTTATGGTTATGGATACACCTAGAGTTAGGCTTGAGAAAACCACAAAGCCAGGAGCTCCAGGGATACTCACCCTGCTACAGTCAGGCCAAGGTGAGCACAGTACAGCCAAAACCTTGCTGCCTCCTCTTCTTCCTTGAGATTGGAACTCGCCACAGCCCAATGCCCGATTTCTGGCTCAAACTACAGTTAGGGTTAGGGTTAGGGTTCCGCCTAGGGTTAGGGTTGAGAAAACCACAAAGCCAGGAGCTCCAGGGACACCCACCATGCGAAAGGCAGGCCAAGTTGAGTACGGTACAGCCAAAACCTTGCTGCCTCCTCTTCTTTCTGCTTGGAAGTCGCCACAGCCCACTGCGTGGTTTCTGACTCCAACTAGGCTTATGGTTATGGATACACCTAGAGTTAGGCTTGAGAAAACCACAAAGCCAGGAGCTCCAGGGACACTCACCATGCGAAAGTCAGGCCAAGCTGAGCGCAGTACAGCCAAAACCTTGCCGTCTCCTCTTGTGTCTGCTTGGAAGTCGCCACAGCCCACTGTGTGATTTCTGACGCACATTATGCTTATGGTTATCCATGCACCTAGCATTAGGGTTGAGAAAACCACAAGGCCAGGACCACCAGGGATGCTCACCATGCCAAAGGCAGGCCAAGGTGAGCACAGTATAGCCAAAACCTTGCTCCCTCTTCTTCTTTCTGATTGGAACTCACCACAGCCCAATGCTCGATTCCTGGCTCAAACTACGGTTAGGGTTAGGGTTAGGGTTCCGCCTAGGGTTAGGGTTGAGAAAACCACAAAGCCAGGAGCTCCAGGGACACACACCATGCGAAAGGCAGGCCAAGTTGAGTACGGTACAGCCAAAACCTTGCTGCCTCCTCTTCTTTCTGCTTGGAAGTCGCCACAGCCCACTGCGTGGTTTCTGACTCCAACTAGGCTTATGGTTATGGATACACCTAGAGTTAGGCTTGAGAAAACCACAAAGCCAGGAGCTCCAGGGATACTCACCCTGCTACAGTCAGGCCAAGGTGAGCACAGTACAGCCAAAACCTTGCTGCCTCCTCTTCTTCCTTGAGATTGGAACTCGCCACAGCCCAATGCCCGATTTCTGGCTCAAACTACAGTTAGGGTTAGGGTTAGGGTTCCGCCTAGGGTTAGGGTTGAGAAAACCACAAAGCCAGGAGCTCCAGGGACACCCACCATGCGAAAGGCAGGCCAAGTTGAGTACGGTACAGCCAAAACCTTGCTGCCTCCTCTTCTTTCTGCTTGGAAGTCGCCACAGCCCACTGCGTGGTTTCTGACTCCAACTAGGCTTATGGTTATGGATACACCTAGAGTTAGGCTTGAGAAAACCACAAAGCCAGGAGCTCCAGGGACACTCACCATGCGAAAGTCAGGCCAAGCTGAGCGCAGTACAGCCAAAACCTTGCCGTCTCCTCTTGTGTCTGCTTGGAAGTCGCCACAGCCCACTGTGTGATTTCTGACGCACATTATGCTTATGGTTATCCATGCACCTAGCATTAGGGTTGAGAAAACCACAAGGCCAGGACCACCAGGGATGCTCACCATGCCAAAGGCAGGCCAAGGTGAGCACAGTATAGCCAAAACCTTGCTCCCTCTTCTTCTTTCTGATTGGAACTCACCACAGCCCAATGCTCGATTCCTGGCTCAAACTACGGTTAGGGTTAGGGTTAGGGTTCCGCCTAGGGTTAGGGTTGAGAAAACCACAAAGCCAGGAGCTCCAGGGACACACACCATGCGAAAGGCAGGCCAAGTTGAGTACGGTACAGCCAAAACCTTGCTGCCTCCTCTTCTTTCTGCTTGGAAGTCGCCACAGCCCACTGCGTGGTTTCTGACTCCAACTAGGCTTATGGTTATGGATACACCTAGAGTTAGGCTTGAGAAAACCACAAAGCCAGGAGCTCCAGGGATACTCACCCTGCTACAGTCAGGCCAAGGTGAGCACAGTACAGCCAAAACCTTGCTGCCTCCTCTTCTTCCTTGAGATTGGAACTCGCCACAGCCCAATGCCCGATTTCTGGCTCAAACTACAGTTAGGGTTAGGGTTAGGGTTCCGCCTAGGGTTAGGGTTGAGAAAACCACAAAGCCAGGAGCTCCAGGGACACCCACCATGCGAAAGGCAGGCCAAGTTGAGTACGGTACAGCCAAAACCTTGCTGCCTCCTCTTCTTTCTGCTTGGAAGTCGCCACAGCCCACTGCGTGGTTTCTGACTCCAACTAGGCTTATGGTTATGGATACACCTAGAGTTAGGCTTGAGAAAACCACAAAGCCAGGAGCTCCAGGGACACTCACCATGCGAAAGTCAGGCCAAGCTGAGCGCAGTACAGCCAAAACCTTGCCGTCTCCTCTTGTGTCTGCTTGGAAGTCGCCACAGCCCACTGTGTGATTTCTGACGCACATTATGCTTATGGTTATCCATGCACCTAGCATTAGGGTTGAGAAAACCACAAGGCCAGGACCACCAGGGATGCTCACCATGCCAAAGGCAGGCCAAGGTGAGCACAGTATAGCCAAAACCTTGCTCCCTCTTCTTCTTTCTGATTGGAACTCACCACAGCCCAATGCTCGATTCCTGGCTCAAACTACGGTTAGGGTTAGGGTTAGGGTTCCGCCTAGGGTTAGGGTTGAGAAAACCACAAAGCCAGGAGCTCCAGGGACACACACCATGCGAAAGGCAGGCCAAGTTGAGTACGGTACAGCCAAAACCTTGCTGCCTCCTCTTCTTTCTGCTTGGAAGTCGCCACAGCCCACTGCGTGGTTTCTGACTCCAACTAGGCTTATGGTTATGGATACACCTAGAGTTAGGCTTGAGAAAACCACAAAGCCAGGAGCTCCAGGGATACTCACCCTGCTACAGTCAGGCCAAGGTGAGCACAGTACAGCCAAAACCTTGCTGCCTCCTCTTCTTCCTTGAGATTGGAACTCGCCACAGCCCAATGCCCGATTTCTGGCTCAAACTACGGTTAGGGTTAGGGTTAGGGTTCCGCCTAGGGTTAGGGTTGAGAAAACCACAAAGCCAGGAGCTCCAGGGACACACACCATGCGAAAGGCAGGCCAAGTTGAGTACGGTACAGCCAAAACCTTGCTGCCTCCTCTTCTTTCTGCTTGGAAGTCGCCACAGCCCACTGCGTGGTTTCTGACTCCAACTAGGCTTATGGTTATGGATACACCTAGAGTTAGGCTTGAGAAAACCACAAAGCCAGGAGCTCCAGGGATACTCACCCTGCTACAGTCAGGCCAAGGTGAGCACAGTACTGCCAAAACCTTGCTGCCTCCTCTTCTTCCTTGAGATTGGAACTCACCACAGCCCAATGCCTGATTTCTGGCTCAAACTACGGTTAGGGTTAGGGTTAGGGTTCCGGCTAGGGTTAGGGTTGAGAAAACCACAAAGCCAGGAGCTCCAGGGACACACACCATGCGAAAGGCAGGCCAAGTTGAGTACGGTACAGCCAAAACCTTGCTGCCTCCTCTTCTTTCTGCTTGGAAGTCGCCACAGCCCACTGTGTGATTTCTGACGCACATTATGCTTATGGTTATCCATGCACCTAGCATTAGGGTTGAGAAAACCACAAGGCCAGGACCACCAGGGATGCTCACCATGCCAAAGGCAGGCCAAGGTGAGCACAGTATAGCCAAAACCTTGCTCCCTCTTCTTCTTTCTGATTGGAACTCACCACAGCCCAATGCTCGATTCCTGGCTCAAACTACGGTTAGGGTTAGGGTTAGGGTTCCGCCTAGGGTTAGGGTTGAGAAAACCACAAAGCCAGGAGCTCCAGGGACGCTCACCATGCGAAAGGCAGGCCAAGGTGAGCGCAGTTCAGCCAAAACCTTGCCGTCTCCTCTTGTGTCTGCTTGGAAGTCGCCACAGCCCACTGTGTGATTTCTGACGCACATTATGCTTATGGTTATCCATGCACCTAGCATTAGGGTTGAGAAAACCACAAGGCCAGGACCACCAGGGATGCTCACCATGCCAAAGGCAGGCCAAGGTGAGCACAGTATAGCCAAAACCTTGCTCCCTCTTCTTCTTTCTGATTGGAACTCACCACAGCCCAATGCTCGATTCCTGGCTCAAACTACGGTTAGGGTTAGGGTTAGGGTTCCGCCTAGGGTTAGGGTTGAGAAAACCACAAAGCCAGGAGCTCCAGGGACACACACCATGCGAAAGGCAGGCCAAGTTGAGTACGGTACAGCCAAAACCTTGCTGCCTCCTCTTCTTTCTGCTTGGAAGTCGCCACAGCCCACTGCGTGGTTTCTGACTCCAACTAGGCTTATGGTTATGGATACACCTAGAGTTAGGCTTGAGAAAACCACAAAGCCAGGAGCTCCAGGGATACTCACCCTGCTACAGTCAGGCCAAGGTGAGCACAGTACAGCCAAAACCTTGCTGCCTCCTCTTCTTCCTTGAGATTGGAACTCGCCACAGCCCAATGCCCGATTTCTGGCTCAAACTACAGTTAGGGTTAGGGTTAGGGTTCCGCCTAGGGTTAGGGTTGAGAAAACCACAAAGCCAGGAGCTCCAGGGACACCCACCATGCGAAAGGCAGGCCAAGTTGAGTACGGTACAGCCAAAACCTTGCTGCCTCCTCTTCTTTCTGCTTGGAAGTCGCCACAGCCCACTGCGTGGTTTCTGACTCCAACTAGGCTTATGGTTATGGATACACCTAGAGTTAGGCTTGAGAAAACCACAAAGCCAGGAGCTCCAGGGACACTCACCCTGCTACAGTCATGCCAAGCTGAGCGCAGTACAGCCAAAACCTTGCTGCCTCCTCTTCTTTCTGCTTGGAAGTCACCACAGCCCACTGCGTGGTTTCTGACTCCAACTAGGCTTATGGTTATGGATACACCTAGAGTTAGGCTTGAGAAAACCACAAAGCCAGGAGCTCCAGGGATACTCACCCTGCTACAGTCAGGCCAAGGTGAGCACAGTACTGCCAAAACCTTGCTGCCTCCTCTTCTTCCTTGAGATTGGAACTCACCACAGCCCAATGCCTGATTTCTGGCTCAAACTACGGTTAGGGTTAGGGTTAGGGTTCCGCCTAGGGTTAGGGTTGAGAAAACCACAAAGCCAGGAGCTCCAGGGACACACACCATGCGAAAGGCAGGCCAAGTTGAGTACGGTACAGCCAAAACCTTGCTGCCTCCTCTTCTTTCTGCTTGGAACTCACCATAGCCCACGGTGTGATTTCTGACGCACGCCTGGCATATGGTTATGGATACACCTAGAGTTAGGCTTGAGAAAACCACAAAGCCAGGAGCTCCAGGGACGCTCACCATGCGAAAGGCAGGCCAAGGTGAGCGCAGTACAGCCAAAACCTTGCCGTCTCCTCTTGTGTCTGCTTGGAAGTCGCCACAGCCCACTGTGTGATTTCTGACGCACATTATGCTTATGGTTATCCATGCACCTAGCATTAGGGTTGAGAAAACCACAAGGCCAGGACCACCAGGGATGCTCACCATGCCAAAGGCAGGCCAAGGTGAGCACGGTATAGCCAAAACCTTGCTCCCTCTTCTTCTTTCTGATTGGAACTCACCACAGCCCAATGCTCGATTCCTGGCTCAAACTACGGTTAGGGTTAGGGTTAGGGTTCCGCCTAGGGTTAGGGTTGAGAAAACCACAAAGCCAGGAGCTCCAGGGACACACACCATGCGAAAGGCAGGCCAAGTTGAGTACGGTACAGCCAAAACCTTGCTGCCTCCTCTTCTTTCTGCTTGGAAGTCGCCACAGCCCACTGCGTGGTTTCTGACTCCAACTAGGCTTATGGTTATGGATACACCTAGAGTTAGGCTTGAGAAAACCACAAAGCCAGGAGCTCCAGGGATACTCACCCTGCTACAGTCAGGCCAAGGTGAGCACAGTACAGCCAAAACCTTGCTGCCTCCTCTTCTTCCTTGAGATTGGAACTCGCCACAGCCCAATGCCCGATTTCTGGCTCAAACTACGGTTAGGGTTAGGGTTAGAGTTCCGGCTAGGGTTAGGGTTGAGAAAACCACAAAGCCAGGAGCTCCAGGGACGCTCACCATGCGAAAGGCAGGCCAAGTTGAGTACGGTACAGCCAAAACCTTGCTGCCTCCTCTTCTTTCTGCTTGGAAGTCGCCACAGCCCACTGTGTGATTTCTGACGCACATTATGCTTATGGTTATCCATGCACCTAGCATTAGGGTTGAGAAAACCACAAGGCCAGGACCACCAGGGATGCTCACCATGCCAAAGGCAGGCCAAGGTGAGCACGGTATAGCCAAAACCTTGCTCCCTCTTCTTCTTTCTGATTGGAACTCACCACAGCCCAATGCTCGATTCCTGGCTCAAACTACGGTTAGGGTTAGGGTTAGGGTTCCGCCTAGGGTTAGGGTTGAGAAAACCACAAAGCCAGGAGCTCCAGGGACACACACCATGCGAAAGGCAGGCCAAGTTGAGTACGGTACAGCCAAAACCTTGCTGCCTCCTCTTCTTTCTGCTTGGAACTCACCATAGCCCACGGTGTGATTTCTGACGCACGCCTGGCATATGGTTATGGATACACCTAGAGTTAGGCTTGAGAAAACCACAAAGCCAGGAGCTCCAGGGACGCTCACCATGCGAAAGGCAGGCCAAGGTGAGCGCAGTACAGCCAAAACCTTGCCGTCTCCTCTTGTGTCTGCTTGGAAGTCGCCACAGCCCACTGTGTGATTTCTGACGCACATTATGCTTATGGTTATCCATGCACCTAGCATTAGGGTTGAGAAAACCACAAGGCCAGGACCACCAGGGATGCTCACCATGCCAAAGGCAGGCCAAGGTGAGCACGGTATAGCCAAAACCTTGCTCCCTCTTCTTCTTTCTGATTGGAACTCACCACAGCCCAATGCTCGATTCCTGGCTCAAACTACGGTTAGGGTTAGGGTTAGGGTTCCGCCTAGGGTTAGGGTTGAGAAAACCTCGAAGCCAGGAGCTCCAGGGACACACACCATGCGAAAGGCAGGCCAAGTTGAGTACGGTACAGCCAAAACCTTGCTGCCTCCTCTTCTTTCTGCTTGGAAGTCGCCACAGCCCACTGCGTGGTTTCTGACTCCAACTAGGCTTATGGTTATGGATACACCTAGAGTTAGGCTTGAGAAAACCACAAAGCCAGGAGCTCCAGGGATACTCACCCTGCTACAGTCAGGCCTAGGTGAGCACAGTACAGCCAAAACCTTGCTGCCTCCTCTTCTTCCTTGAGATTGGAACTCGCCACAGCCCAATGCCCGATTTCTGGCTCAAACTACGGTTAGGGTTAGGGTTAGGGTTCCGCCTAGGGTTAGGGTTGAGAAAACCACAAAGCCAGGAGCTCCAGGGACACACACCATGCGAAAGGCAGGCCAAGGTGAGCGCAGTACAGCCAAAACCTTGCCGTCTCCTCTTGTGTCTGCTTGGAAGTCGCCACAGCCCACTGTGTGATTTCTGACGCACATTATGCTTATGGTTATCCATGCACCTAGCATTAGGGTTGAGAAAACCACAAGGCCAGGACCACCAGGGATGCTCACCATGCCAAAGGCAGGCCAAGGTGAGCACGGTATAGCCAAAACCTTGCTCCCTCTTCTTCTTTCTGATTGGAACTCACCACAGCCCAATGCTCGATTCCTGGCTCAAACTACGGTTAGGGTTAGGGTTAGGGTTCCGCCTAGGGTTAGGGTTGAGAAAACCACAAAGCCAGGAGCTCCAGGGACGCTCACCATGCGAAAGGCAGGCCAAGGTGAGCGCAGTACAGCCAAAACCTTGCCGTCTCCTCTTGTGTCTGCTTGGAAGTCGCCACAGCCCACTGTGTGATTTCTGACGCACATTATGCTTATGGTTATCCATGCACCTAGCATTAGGGTTGAGAAAACCACAAGGCCAGGACCACCAGGGATGCTCACCATGCCAAAGGCAGGCCAAGGTGAGCACGGTATAGCCAAAACCTTGCTCCCTCTTCTTCTTTCTGATTGGAACTCACCACAGCCCAATGCTCGATTCCTGGCTCAAACTACGGTTAGGGTTAGGGTTAGGGTTCCGCCTAGGGTTAGGGTTGAGAAAACCTCAAAGCCAGGAGCTCCAGGGACACACACCATGCGAAAGGCAGGCCAAGTTGAGTACGGTACAGCCAAAACCTTGCTGCCTCCTCTTCTTTCTGCTTGGAAGTCGCCACAGCCCACTGCGTGGTTTCAGACTCCAACTAGGCTTATGGTTATGGATACACCTAGAGTTAGGCTTGAGAAAACCACAAAGCCAGGAGCTCCAGGGATACTCACCCTGCTACAGTCAGGCCTAGGTGAGCACAGTACAGCCAAAACCTTGCTGCCTCCTCTTCTTCCTTGAGATTGGAACTCGCCACAGCCCAATGCCCGATTTCTGGCTCAAACTACGGTTAGGGTTAGGGTTAGGGTTCCGCCTAGGGTTAGGGTTGAGAAAACCACAAAGCCAGGAGCTCCAGGGACACACACCATGCGAAAGGCAGGCCAAGTTGAGTACGGTACAGCCAAAACCTTGCTGCCTCCTCTTCTTTCTGCTTGGAACTCACCATAGCCCACGGTGTGATTTCTGACGCACGCCTGGCATATGGTTATGGATACACCTAGAGTTAGGCTTGAGAAAACCACAAAGCCAGGAGCTCCAGGGACGCTCACCATGCGAAAGGCAGGCCAAGGTGAGCGCAGTACAGCCAAAACCTTGCCGTCTCCTCTTGTGTCTGCTTGGAAGTCGCCACAGCCCACTGTGTGATTTCTGACGCACATTATGCTTATGGTTATCCATGCACCTAGCATTAGGGTTGAGAAAACCACAAGGCCAGGACCACCAGGGATGCTCACCATGCCAAAGGCAGGCCAAGGTGAGCACGGTATAGCCAAAACCTTGCTCCCTCTTCTTCTTTCTGATTGGAACTCACCACAGCCCAATGCTCGATTCCTGGCTCAAACTACGGTTAGGGTTAGGGTTAGGGTTTAGCCTAGGGTTAGGGTTGAGAAAACCACAAAGCCAGGAGCTCCAGGGACGCTCACCATGCGAAAGGCAGGCCAAGGTGAGCGCAGTACAGCCAAAACCTTGCCGTCTCCTCTTGTGTCTGCTTGGAAGTCGCCACAGCCCACTGTGTGATTTCTGACGCACATTATGCTTATGGTTATCCATGCACCTAGCATTAGGGTTGAGAAAACCACAAGGCCAGGACCACCAGGGATGCTCACCATGCCAAAGGCAGGCCAAGGTGAGCACAGTATAGCCAAAACCTTGCTCCCTCTTCTTCTTTCTGATTGGAACTCACCACAGCCCAATGCTCGATTCCTGGCTCAAACTACGGTTAGGGTTAGGGTTAGGGTTCCGCCTAGGGTTAGGGTTGAGAAAACCACAAAGCCAGGAGCTCCAGGGACACACACCATGCGAAAGGCAGGCCAAGTTGAGTACGGTACAGCCAAAACCTTGCTGCCTCCTCTTCTTTCTGCTTGGAAGTCGCCACAGCCCACTGCGTGGTTTCTGACTCCAACTAGGCTTATGGTTATGGATACACCTAGAGTTAGGCTTGAGAAAACCACAAAGCCAGGAGCTCCAGGGATACTCACCCTGCTACAGTCAGGCCAAGGTGAGCACAGTACAGCCAAAACCTTGCTGCCTCCTCTTCTTCCTTGAGATTGGAACTCGCCACAGCCCAATGCCCGATTTCTGGCTCAAACTACAGTTAGGGTTAGGGTTAGGGTTCCGCCTAGGGTTAGGGTTGAGAAAACCACAAAGCCAGGAGCTCCAGGGACACCCACCATGCGAAAGGCAGGCCAAGTTGAGTACGGTACAGCCAAAACCTTGCTGCCTCCTCTTCTTTCTGCTTGGAAGTCGCCACAGCCCACTGCGTGGTTTCTGACTCCAACTAGGCTTATGGTTATGGATACACCTAGAGTTAGGCTTGAGAAAACCACAAAGCCAGGAGCTCCAGGGACACTCACCATGCGAAAGTCAGGCCAAGCTGAGCGCAGTACAGCCAAAACCTTGCTGCCTCCTCTTCTTTCTGCTTGGAAGTCACCACAGCCCACTGCGTGGTTTCTGACTCCAACTAGGCTTATGGTTATGGATACACCTAGAGTTAGGCTTGAGAAAACCACAAAGCCAGGAGCTCCAGGGATACTCACCCTGCTACAGTCAGGCCAAGGTGAGCACAGTACTGCCAAAACCTTGCTGCCTCCTCTTCTTCCTTGAGATTGGAACTCACCACAGCCCAATGCCTGATTTCTGGCTCAAACTACGGTTAGGGTTAGGGTTAGGGTTCCGCCTAGGGTTAGGGTTGAGAAAACCACAAAGCCAGGAGCTCCAGGGACGCTCCCCATGCGAAAGGCAGGCCAAGGTGAGCGCAGTACAGCCAAAACCTTGCCGTCTCCTCTTGTGTCTGCTTGGAAGTCGCCACAGCCCACTGTGTGATTTCTGACGCACATTATGCTTATGGTTATCCATGCACCTAGCATTAGGGTTGAGAAAACCACAAGGCCAGGACCACCAGGGATGCTCACCATGCCAAAGGCAGGCCAAGGTGAGCACGGTATAGCCAAAACCTTGCTCCCTCTTCTTCTTTCTGATTGGAACTCACCACAGCCCAATGCTCGATTCCTGGCTCAAACTACGGTTAGGGTTAGGGTTAGGGTTCCGCCTAGGGTTAGGGTTGAGAAAACCACAAAGCCAGGAGCTCCAGGGACACACACCATGCGAAAGGCAGGCCAAGTTGAGTACGGTACAGCCAAAACCTTGCTGCCTCCTCTTCTTTCTGCTTGGAAGTCGCCACAGCCCACTGCGTGGTTTCTGACTCCAACTAGGCTTATGGTTATGGATACACCTAGAGTTAGGCTTGAGAAAACCACAAAGCCAGGAGCTCCAGGGATACTCACCCTGCTACAGTCAGGCCAAGGTGAGCACAGTACAGCCAAAACCTTGCTGCCTCCTCTTCTTCCTTGAGATTGGAACTCGCCACAGCCCAATGCCCGATTTCTGGCTCAAACTACAGTTAGGGTTAGGGTTAGGGTTCCGCCTAGGGTTAGGGTTGAGAAAACCACAAAGCCAGGAGCTCCAGGGACACCCACCATGCGAAAGGCAGGCCAAGTTGAGTACGGTACAGCCAAAACCTTGCTGCCTCCTCTTCTTTCTGCTTGGAAGTCGCCACAGCCCACTGCGTGGTTTCTGACTCCAACTAGGCTTATGGTTATGGATACACCTAGAGTTAGGCTTGAGAAAACCACAAAGCCAGGAGCTCCAGGGACACTCACCATGCGAAAGTCAGGCCAAGCTGAGCGCAGTACAGCCAAAACCTTGCTGCCTCCTCTTCTTTCTGCTTGGAAGTCACCACAGCCCACTGCGTGGTTTCTGACTCCAACTAGGCTTATGGTTATGGATACACCTAGAGTTAGGCTTGAGAAAACCACAAAGCCAGGAGCTCCAGGGATACTCACCCTGCTACAGTCAGGCCAAGGTGAGCACAGTACAGCCAAAACCTTGCTGCCTCCTCTTCTTCCTTGAGATTGGAACTCGCCACAGCCCAATGCCCGATTTCTGGCTCAAACTACAGTTAGGGTTAGGGTTAGGGTTCCGCCTAGGGTTAGGGTTGAGAAAACCACAAAGCCAGGAGCTCCAGGGACACCCACCATGCGAAAGGCAGGCCAAGTTGAGTACGGTACAGCCAAAACCTTGCTGCCTCCTCTTCTTTCTGCTTGGAAGTCGCCACAGCCCACTGCGTGGTTTCTGACTCCAACTAGGCTTATGGTTATGGATACACCTAGAGTTAGGCTTGAGAAAACCACAAAGCCAGGAGCTCCAGGGACACTCACCATGCGAAAGTCAGGCCAAGCTGAGCGCAGTACAGCCAAAACCTTGCTGCCTCCTCTTCTTTCTGCTTGGAAGTCACCACAGCCCACTGCGTGGTTTCTGACTCCAACTAGGCTTATGGTTATGGATACACCTAGAGTTAGGCTTGAGAAAACCACAAAGCCAGGAGCTCCAGGGATACTCACCCTGCTACAGTCAGGCCAAGGTGAGCACAGTACAGCCAAAACCTTGCTGCCTCCTCTTCTTCCTTGAGATTGGAACTCGCCACAGCCCAATGCCCGATTTCTGGCTCAAACTACGGTTAGGGTTAGGGTTAGGGTTCCGCCTAGGGTTAGGGTTGAGAAAACCACAAAGCCAGGAGCTCCAGGGACACACACCATGCGAAAGTCAGGCCAAGTTGAGTACGGTACAGCCAAAACCTTGCTGCCTCCTCTTCTTTCTGCTTGGAAGTCGCCACAGCCCACTGCGTGGTTTCTGACTCCAACTAGGCTTATGGTTATGGATACACCTAGAGTTAGGCTTGAGAAAACCACAAAGCCAGGAGCTCCAGGGATACTCACCCTGCTACAGTCAGGCCAAGGTGAGCACAGTACTGCCAAAACCTTGCTGCCTCCTCTTCTTCCTTGAGATTGGAACTCACCACAGCCCAATGCCTGATTTCTGGCTCAAACTACGGTTAGGGTTAGGGTTAGGGTTCCGCCTAGGGTTAGGGTTGAGAAAACCACAAAGCCAGGAGCTCCAGGGACACACACCATGCGAAAGGCAGGCCAAGTTGAGTACGGTACAGCCAAAATCTTGCTGCCTCCTCTTCTTTCTGCTTGGAAGTCGCCACAGCCCTCTGTGTGATTTCTGACGCACATTATGCTTATGGTTATCCATGCACCTAGCATTAGGGTTGAGAAAACCACAAGGCCAGGACCACCAGGGATGCTCACCATGCCAAAAGCAGGCCAAGGTGAGCACGGTATAGCCAAAACCTTGCTCCCTCTTCTTCTTTCTGATTGGAACTCACCACAGCCCAATGCTCGATTCCTGGCTCAAACTACGGTTAGGGTTAGGGTTAGGGTTCCGCCTAGGGTTAGGGTTGAGAAAACCACAAAGCCAGGAGCTCCAGGGACACACACCATGCGAAAGGCAGGCCAAGTTGAGTACGGTACAGCCAAAACCTTGCTGCCTCCTCTTCTTTCTGCTTGGAACTCACCATAGCCCACGGTGTGATTTCTGACGCACGCCTGGCATATGGTTATGGATACACCTAGAGTTAGGCTTGAGAAAACCACAAAGCCAGGAGCTCCAGGGACGCTCACCATGCGAAAGGCAGGCCAAGGTGAGCGCAGTACAGCCAAAACCTTGCTGTCTCCTCTTGTGTCTGCTTGGAAGTCGCCACAGCCCACTGTGTGATTTCTGACGCACATTATGCTTATGGTTATCCATGCACCTAGCATTAGGGTTGAGAAAACCACAAGGCCAGGACCACCAGGGATGCTCACCATGCCAAAGGCAGGCCAAGGTGAGCACGGTATAGCCAAAACCTTGCTCCCTCTTCTTCTTTCTGATTGGAACTCACCACAGCCCAATGCTCGATTCCTGGCTCAAACTACGGTTAGGGTTAGGGTTAGGGTTTAGCCTAGGGTTAGGGTTGAGAAAACCTCAAAGCCAGGAGCTCCAGGGACACACACCATGCGAAAGGCAGGCCAAGTTGAGTACGGTACAGCCAAAACCTTGCTGCCTCCTCTTCTTTCTGCTTGGAAGTCGCCACAGCCCACTGCGTGGTTTCTGACTCCAACTAGGCTTATGGTTATGGATACACCTAGAGTTAGGCTTGAGAAAACCACAAAGCCAGGAGCTCCAGGGATACTCACCCTGCTACAGTCAGGCCTAGGTGAGCACAGTACAGCCAAAACCTTGCTGCCTCCTCTTCTTCCTTGAGATTGGAACTCGCCACAGCCCAATGCCCGATTTCTGGCTCAAACTACGGTTAGGGTTAGGGTTAGGGTTCCGGCTAGGGTTAGGGTTGAGAAAACCACAAAGCCAGGAGCTCCAGGGACACACACCATGCGAAAGGCAGGCCAAGGTGAGCGCAGTACAGCCAAAACCTTGCCGTCTCCTCTTGTGTCTGCTTGGAAGTCGCCACAGCCCACTGTGTGATTTCTGACGCACATTATGCTTATGGTTATCCATGCACCTAGCATTAGGGTTGAGAAAACCACAAGGCCAGGACCACCAGGGATGCTCACCATGCCAAAGGCAGGCCAAGGTGAGCACGGTATAGCCAAAACCTTGCTCCCTCTTCTTCTTTCTGATTGGAACTCACCACAGCCCAATGCTCGATTCCTGGCTCAAACTACGGTTAGGGTTAGGGTTAGGGTTCCGCCTAGGGTTAGGGTTGAGAAAACCACAAAGCCAGGAGCTCCAGGGACGCTCACCATGCGAAAGGCAGGCCAAGGTGAGCGCAGTACAGCCAAAACCTTGCCGTCTCCTCTTGTGTCTGCTTGGAAGTCGCCACAGCCCACTGTGTGATTTCTGACGCACATTATGCTTATGGTTATCCATGCACCTAGCATTAGGGTTGAGAAAACCACAAGGCCAGGACCACCAGGGATGCTCACCATGCCAAAGGCAGGCCAAGGTGAGCACGGTATAGCCAAAACCTTGCTCCCTCTTCTTCTTTCTGATTGGAACTCACCACAGCCCAATGCTCGATTCCTGGCTCAAACTACGGTTAGGGTTAGGGTTAGGGTTCCGCCTAGGGTTAGGGTTGAGAAAACCACAAAGCCAGGAGCTCCAGGGACACACACCATGCGAAAGGCAGGCCAAGTTGAGTACGGTACAGCCAAAACCTTGCTGCCTCCTCTTCTTTCTGCTTGGAAGTCGCCACAGCCCACTGCGTGGTTTCTGACTCCAACTAGGCTTATGGTTATGGATACACCTAGAGTTAGGCTTGAGAAAACCACAAAGCCAGGAGCTCCAGGGATACTCACCCTGCTACAGTCAGGCCAAGGTGAGCACAGTACAGCCAAAACCTTGCTGCCTCCTCTTCTTCCTTGAGATTGGAACTCGCCACAGCCCAATGCCCGATTTCTGGCTCAAACTACAGTTAGGGTTAGGGTTAGGGTTCCGCCTAGGGTTAGGGTTGAGAAAACCACAAAGCCAGGAGCTCCAGGGACACCCACCATGCGAAAGGCAGGCCAAGTTGAGTACGGTACAGCCAAAACCTTGCTGCCTCCTCTTCTTTCTGCTTGGAAGTCGCCACAGCCCACTGCGTGGTTTCTGACTCCAACTAGGCTTATGGTTATGGATACACCTAGAGTTAGGCTTGAGAAAACCACAAAGCCAGGAGCTCCAGGGACACTCACCATGCGAAAGTCAGGCCAAGCTGAGCGCAGTACAGCCAAAACCTTGCCGTCTCTTCTTGTGTCTGCTTGGAAGTCGCCACAGCCCACTGTGTGATTTCTGACGCACATTATGCTTATGGTTATCCATGCACCTAGCATTAGGGTTGAGAAAACCACAAGGCCAGGACCACCAGGGATGCTCACCATGCCAAAGGCAGGCCAAGGTGAGCACAGTATAGCCAAAACCTTGCTCCCTCTTCTTCTTTCTGATTGGAACTCACCACAGCCCAATGCTCGATTCCTGGCTCAAACTACGGTTAGGGTTAGGGTTAGGGTTCCGCCTAGGGTTAGGGTTGAGAAAACCACAAAGCCAGGAGCTCCAGGGACACACACCATGCGAAAGGCAGGCCAAGTTGAGTACGGTACAGCCAAAACCTTGCTGCCTCCTCTTCTTTCTGCTTGGAAGTCGCCACAGCCCACTGCGTGGTTTCTGACTCCAACTAGGCTTATGGTTATGGATACACCTAGAGTTAGGCTTGAGAAAACCACAAAGCCAGGAGCTCCAGGGATACTCACCCTGCTACAGTCAGGCCAAGGTGAGCACAGTACAGCCAAAACCTTGCTGCCTCCTCTTCTTCCTTGAGATTGGAACTCGCCACAGCCCAATGCCCGATTTCTGGCTCAAACTACGGTTAGGGTTAGGGTTAGGGTTCCGCCTAGGGTTAGGGTTGAGAAAACCACAAAGCCAGGAGCTCCAGGGACACACACCATGCGAAAGGCAGGCCAAGTTGAGTACGGTACAGCCAAAACCTTGCTGCCTCCTCTTCTTTCTGCTTGGAAGTCGCCACAGCCCACTGCGTGGTTTCTGACTCCAACTAGGCTTATGGTTATGGATACACCTAGAGTTAGGCTTGAGAAAACCACAAAGCCAGGAGCTCCAGGGATACTCACCCTGCTACAGTCAGGCCAAGGTGAGCACAGTACTGCCAAAACCTTGCTGCCTCCTCTTCTTCCTTGAGATTGGAACTCACCACAGCCCAATGCCTGATTTCTGGCTCAAACTACGGTTAGGGTTAGGGTTAGGGTTCCGGCTAGGGTTAGGGTTGAGAAAACCACAAAGCCAGGAGCTCCAGGGACACACACCATGCGAAAGGCAGGCCAAGTTGAGTACGGTACAGCCAAAACCTTGCTGCCTCCTCTTCTTTCTGCTTGGAAGTCGCCACAGCCCACTGTGTGATTTCTGACGCACATTATGCTTATGGTTATCCATGCACCTAGCATTAGGGTTGAGAAAACCACAAGGCCAGGACCACCAGGGATGCTCACCATGCCAAAGGCAGGCCAAGGTGAGCACAGTATAGCCAAAACCTTGCTCCCTCTTCTTCTTTCTGATTGGAACTCACCACAGCCCAATGCTCGATTCCTGGCTCAAACTACGGTTAGGGTTAGGGTTAGGGTTCCGCCTAGGGTTAGGGTTGAGAAAACCACAAAGCCAGGAGCTCCAGGGACGCTCACCATGCGAAAGGCAGGCCAAGGTGAGCGCAGTTCAGCCAAAACCTTGCCGTCTCCTCTTGTGTCTGCTTGGAAGTCGCCACAGCCCACTGTGTGATTTCTGACGCACATTATGCTTATGGTTATCCATGCACCTAGCATTAGGGTTGAGAAAACCACAAGGCCAGGACCACCAGGGATGCTCACCATGCCAAAGGCAGGCCAAGGTGAGCACAGTATAGCCAAAACCTTGCTCCCTCTTCTTCTTTCTGATTGGAACTCACCACAGCCCAATGCTCGATTCCTGGCTCAAACTACGGTTAGGGTTAGGGTTAGGGTTCCGCCTAGGGTTAGGGTTGAGAAAACCACAAAGCCAGGAGCTCCAGGGACACACACCATGCGAAAGGCAGGCCAAGTTGAGTACGGTACAGCCAAAACCTTGCTGCCTCCTCTTCTTTCTGCTTGGAAGTCGCCACAGCCCACTGCGTGGTTTCTGACTCCAACTAGGCTTATGGTTATGGATACACCTAGAGTTAGGCTTGAGAAAACCACAAAGCCAGGAGCTCCAGGGATACTCACCCTGCTACAGTCAGGCCAAGGTGAGCACAGTACAGCCAAAACCTTGCTGCCTCCTCTTCTTCCTTGAGATTGGAACTCGCCACAGCCCAATGCCCGATTTCTGGCTCAAACTACAGTTAGGGTTAGGGTTAGGGTTCCGCCTAGGGTTAGGGTTGAGAAAACCACAAAGCCAGGAGCTCCAGGGACACCCACCATGCGAAAGGCAGGCCAAGTTGAGTACGGTACAGCCAAAACCTTGCTGCCTCCTCTTCTTTCTGCTTGGAAGTCGCCACAGCCCACTGCGTGGTTTCTGACTCCAACTAGGCTTATGGTTATGGATACACCTAGAGTTAGGCTTGAGAAAACCACAAAGCCAGGAGCTCCAGGGACACTCACCCTGCTACAGTCATGCCAAGCTGAGCGCAGTACAGCCAAAACCTTGCTGCCTCCTCTTCTTTCTGCTTGGAAGTCACCACAGCCCACTGCGTGGTTTCTGACTCCAACTAGGCTTATGGTTATGGATACACCTAGAGTTAGGCTTGAGAAAACCACAAAGCCAGGAGCTCCAGGGATACTCACCCTGCTACAGTCAGGCCAAGGTGAGCACAGTACTGCCAAAACCTTGCTGCCTCCTCTTCTTCCTTGAGATTGGAACTCACCACAGCCCAATGCCTGATTTCTGGCTCAAACTACGGTTAGGGTTAGGGTTAGGGTTCCGCCTAGGGTTAGGGTTGAGAAAACCACAAAGCCAGGAGCTCCAGGGACACACACCATGCGAAAGGCAGGCCAAGTTGAGTACGGTACAGCCAAAACCTTGCTGCCTCCTCTTCTTTCTGCTTGGAACTCACCATAGCCCACGGTGTGATTTCTGACGCACGCCTGGCATATGGTTATGGATACACCTAGAGTTAGGCTTGAGAAAACCACAAAGCCAGGAGCTCCAGGGACGCTCACCATGCGAAAGGCAGGCCAAGGTGAGCGCAGTACAGCCAAAACCTTGCCGTCTCCTCTTGTGTCTGCTTGGAAGTCGCCACAGCCCACTGTGTGATTTCTGACGCACATTATGCTTATGGTTATCCATGCACCTAGCATTAGGGTTGAGAAAACCACAAGGCCAGGACCACCAGGGATGCTCACCATGCCAAAGGCAGGCCAAGGTGAGCACGGTATAGCCAAAACCTTGCTCCCTCTTCTTCTTTCTGATTGGAACTCACCACAGCCCAATGCTCGATTCCTGGCTCAAACTACGGTTAGGGTTAGGGTTAGGGTTCCGCCTAGGGTTAGGGTTGAGAAAACCACAAAGCCAGGAGCTCCAGGGACACACACCATGCGAAAGGCAGGCCAAGTTGAGTACGGTACAGCCAAAACCTTGCTGCCTCCTCTTCTTTCTGCTTGGAAGTCGCCACAGCCCACTGCGTGGTTTCTGACTCCAACTAGGCTTATGGTTATGGATACACCTAGAGTTAGGCTTGAGAAAACCACAAAGCCAGGAGCTCCAGGGATACTCACCCTGCTACAGTCAGGCCAAGGTGAGCACAGTACAGCCAAAACCTTGCTGCCTCCTCTTCTTCCTTGAGATTGGAACTCGCCACAGCCCAATGCCCGATTTCTGGCTCAAACTACGGTTAGGGTTAGGGTTAGAGTTCCGGCTAGGGTTAGGGTTGAGAAAACCACAAAGCCAGGAGCTCCAGGGACGCTCACCATGCGAAAGGCAGGCCAAGTTGAGTACGGTACAGCCAAAACCTTGCTGCCTCCTCTTCTTTCTGCTTGGAAGTCGCCACAGCCCACTGTGTGATTTCTGACGCACATTATGCTTATGGTTATCCATGCACCTAGCATTAGGGTTGAGAAAACCACAAGGCCAGGACCACCAGGGATGCTCACCATGCCAAAGGCAGGCCAAGGTGAGCACGGTATAGCCAAAACCTTGCTCCCTCTTCTTCTTTCTGATTGGAACTCACCACAGCCCAATGCTCGATTCCTGGCTCAAACTACGGTTAGGGTTAGGGTTAGGGTTCCGCCTAGGGTTAGGGTTGAGAAAACCACAAAGCCAGGAGCTCCAGGGACACACACCATGCGAAAGGCAGGCCAAGTTGAGTACGGTACAGCCAAAACCTTGCTGCCTCCTCTTCTTTCTGCTTGGAACTCACCATAGCCCACGGTGTGATTTCTGACGCACGCCTGGCATATGGTTATGGATACACCTAGAGTTAGGCTTGAGAAAACCACAAAGCCAGGAGCTCCAGGGACGCTCACCATGCGAAAGGCAGGCCAAGGTGAGCGCAGTACAGCCAAAACCTTGCCGTCTCCTCTTGTGTCTGCTTGGAAGTCGCCACAGCCCACTGTGTGATTTCTGACGCACATTATGCTTATGGTTATCCATGCACCTAGCATTAGGGTTGAGAAAACCACAAGGCCAGGACCACCAGGGATGCTCACCATGCCAAAGGCAGGCCAAGGTGAGCACGGTATAGCCAAAACCTTGCTCCCTCTTCTTCTTTCTGATTGGAACTCACCACAGCCCAATGCTCGATTCCTGGCTCAAACTACGGTTAGGGTTAGGGTTAGGGTTCCGCCTAGGGTTAGGGTTGAGAAAACCTCGAAGCCAGGAGCTCCAGGGACACACACCATGCGAAAGGCAGGCCAAGTTGAGTACGGTACAGCCAAAACCTTGCTGCCTCCTCTTCTTTCTGCTTGGAAGTCGCCACAGCCCACTGCGTGGTTTCTGACTCCAACTAGGCTTATGGTTATGGATACACCTAGAGTTAGGCTTGAGAAAACCACAAAGCCAGGAGCTCCAGGGATACTCACCCTGCTACAGTCAGGCCTAGGTGAGCACAGTACAGCCAAAACCTTGCTGCCTCCTCTTCTTCCTTGAGATTGGAACTCGCCACAGCCCAATGCCCGATTTCTGGCTCAAACTACGGTTAGGGTTAGGGTTAGGGTTCCGCCTAGGGTTAGGGTTGAGAAAACCACAAAGCCAGGAGCTCCAGGGACACACACCATGCGAAAGGCAGGCCAAGGTGAGCGCAGTACAGCCAAAACCTTGCCGTCTCCTCTTGTGTCTGCTTGGAAGTCGCCACAGCCCACTGTGTGATTTCTGACGCACATTATGCTTATGGTTATCCATGCACCTAGCATTAGGGTTGAGAAAACCACAAGGCCAGGACCACCAGGGATGCTCACCATGCCAAAGGCAGGCCAAGGTGAGCACGGTATAGCCAAAACCTTGCTCCCTCTTCTTCTTTCTGATTGGAACTCACCACAGCCCAATGCTCGATTCCTGGCTCAAACTACGGTTAGGGTTAGGGTTAGGGTTCCGCCTAGGGTTAGGGTTGAGAAAACCACAAAGCCAGGAGCTCCAGGGACGCTCACCATGCGAAAGGCAGGCCAAGGTGAGCGCAGTACAGCCAAAACCTTGCCGTCTCCTCTTGTGTCTGCTTGGAAGTCGCCACAGCCCACTGTGTGATTTCTGACGCACATTATGCTTATGGTTATCCATGCACCTAGCATTAGGGTTGAGAAAACCACAAGGCCAGGACCACCAGGGATGCTCACCATGCCAAAGGCAGGCCAAGGTGAGCACGGTATAGCCAAAACCTTGCTCCCTCTTCTTCTTTCTGATTGGAACTCACCACAGCCCAATGCTCGATTCCTGGCTCAAACTACGGTTAGGGTTAGGGTTAGGGTTCCGCCTAGGGTTAGGGTTGAGAAAACCTCAAAGCCAGGAGCTCCAGGGACACACACCATGCGAAAGGCAGGCCAAGTTGAGTACGGTACAGCCAAAACCTTGCTGCCTCCTCTTCTTTCTGCTTGGAAGTCGCCACAGCCCACTGCGTGGTTTCAGACTCCAACTAGGCTTATGGTTATGGATACACCTAGAGTTAGGCTTGAGAAAACCACAAAGCCAGGAGCTCCAGGGATACTCACCCTGCTACAGTCAGGCCTAGGTGAG
Source organism: Coloeus monedula (assembly GCF_965178545.1). Lineage (NCBI taxonomy): Eukaryota > Metazoa > Chordata > Aves > Passeriformes > Corvidae > Coloeus > Coloeus monedula. The sequence goes on along the minus strand of NW_028120813.1, from coordinate 765,165 downwards.
CACAGTACAGCCAAAACCTTGCTGCCTCCTCTTCTTCCTTGAGATTGGAACTCGCCACAGCCCAATGCCCGATTTCTGGCTCAAACTACGGTTAGGGTTAGGGTTAGGGTTCCGCCTAGGGTTAGGGTTGAGAAAACCACAAAGCCAGGAGCTCCAGGGACACACACCATGCGAAAGGCAGGCCAAGTTGAGTACGGTACAGCCAAAACCTTGCTGCCTCCTCTTCTTTCTGCTTGGAACTCACCATAGCCCACGGTGTGATTTCTGACGCACGCCTGGCATATGGTTATGGATACACCTAGAGTTAGGCTTGAGAAAACCACAAAGCCAGGAGCTCCAGGGACGCTCACCATGCGAAAGGCAGGCCAAGGTGAGCGCAGTACAGCCAAAACCTTGCCGTCTCCTCTTGTGTCTGCTTGGAAGTCGCCACAGCCCACTGTGTGATTTCTGACGCACATTATGCTTATGGTTATCCATGCACCTAGCATTAGGGTTGAGAAAACCACAAGGCCAGGACCACCAGGGATGCTCACCATGCCAAAGGCAGGCCAAGGTGAGCACGGTATAGCCAAAACCTTGCTCCCTCTTCTTCTTTCTGATTGGAACTCACCACAGCCCAATGCTCGATTCCTGGCTCAAACTACGGTTAGGGTTAGGGTTAGGGTTTAGCCTAGGGTTAGGGTTGAGAAAACCACAAAGCCAGGAGCTCCAGGGACGCTCACCATGCGAAAGGCAGGCCAAGGTGAGCGCAGTACAGCCAAAACCTTGCCGTCTCCTCTTGTGTCTGCTTGGAAGTCGCCACAGCCCACTGTGTGATTTCTGACGCACATTATGCTTATGGTTATCCATGCACCTAGCATTAGGGTTGAGAAAACCACAAGGCCAGGACCACCAGGGATGCTCACCATGCCAAAGGCAGGCCAAGGTGAGCACAGTATAGCCAAAACCTTGCTCCCTCTTCTTCTTTCTGATTGGAACTCACCACAGCCCAATGCTCGATTCCTGGCTCAAACTACGGTTAGGGTTAGGGTTAGGGTTCCGCCTAGGGTTAGGGTTGAGAAAACCACAAAGCCAGGAGCTCCAGGGACACACACCATGCGAAAGGCAGGCCAAGTTGAGTACGGTACAGCCAAAACCTTGCTGCCTCCTCTTCTTTCTGCTTGGAAGTCGCCACAGCCCACTGCGTGGTTTCTGACTCCAACTAGGCTTATGGTTATGGATACACCTAGAGTTAGGCTTGAGAAAACCACAAAGCCAGGAGCTCCAGGGATACTCACCCTGCTACAGTCAGGCCAAGGTGAGCACAGTACAGCCAAAACCTTGCTGCCTCCTCTTCTTCCTTGAGATTGGAACTCGCCACAGCCCAATGCCCGATTTCTGGCTCAAACTACAGTTAGGGTTAGGGTTAGGGTTCCGCCTAGGGTTAGGGTTGAGAAAACCACAAAGCCAGGAGCTCCAGGGACACCCACCATGCGAAAGGCAGGCCAAGTTGAGTACGGTACAGCCAAAACCTTGCTGCCTCCTCTTCTTTCTGCTTGGAAGTCGCCACAGCCCACTGCGTGGTTTCTGACTCCAACTAGGCTTATGGTTATGGATACACCTAGAGTTAGGCTTGAGAAAACCACAAAGCCAGGAGCTCCAGGGACACTCACCATGCGAAAGTCAGGCCAAGCTGAGCGCAGTACAGCCAAAACCTTGCTGCCTCCTCTTCTTTCTGCTTGGAAGTCACCACAGCCCACTGCGTGGTTTCTGACTCCAACTAGGCTTATGGTTATGGATACACCTAGAGTTAGGCTTGAGAAAACCACAAAGCCAGGAGCTCCAGGGATACTCACCCTGCTACAGTCAGGCCAAGGTGAGCACAGTACAGCCAAAACCTTGCTGCCTCCTCTTCTTCCTTGAGATTGGAACTCACCACAGCCCAATGCCTGATTTCTGGCTCAAACTACGGTTAGGGTTAGGGTTAGGGTTCCGCCTAGGGTTAGGGTTGAGAAAACCACAAAGCCAGGAGCTCCAGGGACGCTCCCCATGCGAAAGGCAGGCCAAGGTGAGCGCAGTACAGCCAAAACCTTGCCGTCTCCTCTTGTGTCTGCTTGGAAGTCGCCACAGCCCACTGTGTGATTTCTGACGCACATTATGCTTATGGTTATCCATGCACCTAGCATTAGGGTTGAGAAAACCACAAGGCCAGGACCACCAGGGATGCTCACCATGCCAAAGGCAGGCCAAGGTGAGCACGGTATAGCCAAAACCTTGCTCCCTCTTCTTCTTTCTGATTGGAACTCACCACAGCCCAATGCTCGATTCCTGGCTCAAACTACGGTTAGGGTTAGGGTTAGGGTTCCGCCTAGGGTTAGGGTTGAGAAAACCACAAAGCCAGGAGCTCCAGGGACGCTCACCATGCGAAAGGCAGGCCAAGGTGAGCGCAGTACAGCCAAAACCTTGCCGTCTCCTCTTGTGTCTGCTTGGAAGTCGCCACAGCCCACTGTGTGATTTCTGACGCACATTATGCTTATGGTTATCCATGCACCTAGCATTAGGGTTGAGAAAACCACAAGGCCAGGACCACCAGGGATGCTCACCATGCCAAAGGCAGGCCAAGGTGAGCACAGTATAGCCAAAACCTTGCTCCCTCTTCTTCTTTCTGATTGGAACTCACCACAGCCCAATGCTCGATTCCTGGCTCAAACTACGGTTAGGGTTAGGGTTAGGGTTCCGCCTAGGGTTAGGGTTGAGAAAACCACAAAGCCAGGAGCTCCAGGGACACACACCATGCGAAAGGCAGGCCAAGTTGAGTACGGTACAGCCAAAACCTTGCTGCCTCCTCTTCTTTCTGCTTGGAAGTCGCCACAGCCCACTGCGTGGTTTCTGACTCCAACTAGGCTTATGGTTATGGATACACCTAGAGTTAGGCTTGAGAAAACCACAAAGCCAGGAGCTCCAGGGATACTCACCCTGCTACAGTCAGGCCAAGGTGAGCACAGTACAGCCAAAACCTTGCTGCCTCCTCTTCTTCCTTGAGATTGGAACTCGCCACAGCCCAATGCCCGATTTCTGGCTCAAACTACAGTTAGGGTTAGGGTTAGGGTTCCGCCTAGGGTTAGGGTTGAGAAAACCACAAAGCCAGGAGCTCCAGGGACACCCACCATGCGAAAGGCAGGCCAAGTTGAGTACGGTACAGCCAAAACCTTGCTGCCTCCTCTTCTTTCTGCTTGGAAGTCGCCACAGCCCACTGCGTGGTTTCTGACTCCAACTAGGCTTATGGTTATGGATACACCTAGAGTTAGGCTTGAGAAAACCACAAAGCCAGGAGCTCCAGGGACACTCACCATGCGAAAGTCAGGCCAAGCTGAGCGCAGTACAGCCAAAACCTTGCTGCCTCCTCTTCTTTCTGCTTGGAAGTCACCACAGCCCACTGCGTGGTTTCTGACTCCAACTAGGCTTATGGTTATGGATACACCTAGAGTTAGGCTTGAGAAAACCACAAAGCCAGGAGCTCCAGGGATACTCACCCTGCTACAGTCAGGCCAAGGTGAGCACAGTACAGCCAAAACCTTGCTGCCTCCTCTTCTTCCTTGAGATTGGAACTCGCCACAGCCCAATGCCCGATTTCTGGCTCAAACTACAGTTAGGGTTAGGGTTAGGGTTCCGCCTAGGGTTAGGGTTGAGAAAACCACAAAGCCAGGAGCTCCAGGGACACCCACCATGCGAAAGGCAGGCCAAGTTGAGTACGGTACAGCCAAAACCTTGCTGCCTCCTCTTCTTTCTGCTTGGAAGTCGCCACAGCCCACTGCGTGGTTTCTGACTCCAACTAGGCTTATGGTTATGGATACACCTAGAGTTAGGCTTGAGAAAACCACAAAGCCAGGAGCTCCAGGGACACTCACCATGCGAAAGTCAGGCCAAGCTGAGCGCAGTACAGCCAAAACCTTGCTGCCTCCTCTTCTTTCTGCTTGGAAGTCACCACAGCCCACTGCGTGGTTTCTGACTCCAACTAGGCTTATGGTTATGGATACACCTAGAGTTAGGCTTGAGAAAACCACAAAGCCAGGAGCTCCAGGGATACTCACCCTGCTACAGTCAGGCCAAGGTGAGCACAGTACAGCCAAAACCTTGCTGCCTCCTCTTCTTCCTTGAGATTGGAACTCACCACAGCCCAATGCCTGATTTCTGGCTCAAACTACGGTTAGGGTTAGGGTTAGGGTTCCGCCTAGGGTTAGGGTTGAGAAAACCACAAAGCCAGGAGCTCCAGGGACACACACCATGCGAAAGGCAGGCCAAGTTGAGTACGGTACAGCCAAAACCTTGCTGCCTCCTCTTCTTTCTGCTTGGAACTCACCATAGCCCACGGTGTGATTTCTGACGCACGCCTGGCATATGGTTATGGATACACCTAGAGTTAGGCTTGAGAAAACCACAAAGCCAGGAGCTCCAGGGACGCTCACCATGCGAAAGGCAGGCCAAGGTGAGCGCAGTACAGCCAAAACCTTGCCGTCTCCTCTTGTGTCTGCTTGGAAGTCGCCACAGCCCACTGTGTGATTTCTGACGCACATTATGCTTATGGTTATCCATGCACCTAGCATTAGGGTTGAGAAAACCACAAGGCCAGGACCACCAGGGATGCTCACCATGCCAAAGGCAGGCCAAGGTGAGCACGGTATAGCCAAAACCTTGCTCCCTCTTCTTCTTTCTGATTGGAACTCACCACAGCCCAATGCTCGATTCCTGGCTCAAACTACGGTTAGGGTTAGGGTTAGGGTTCCGCCTAGGGTTAGGGTTGAGAAAACCACAAAGCCAGGAGCTCCAGGGACACACACCATGCGAAAGGCAGGCCAAGTTGAGTACGGTACAGCCAAAACCTTGCTGCCTCCTCTTCTTTCTGCTTGGAAGTCGCCACAGCCCACTGCGTGGTTTCTGACTCCAACTAGGCTTATGGTTATGGATACACCTAGAGTTAGGCTTGAGAAAACCACAAAGCCAGGAGCTCCAGGGATACTCACCCTGCTACAGTCAGGCCAAGGTGAGCACAGTACAGCCAAAACCTTGCTGCCTCCTCTTCTTCCTTGAGATTGGAACTCGCCACAGCCCAATGCCCGATTTCTGGCTCAAACTACGGTTAGGGTTAGGGTTAGAGTTCCGGCTAGGGTTAGGGTTGAGAAAACCACAAAGCCAGGAGCTCCAGGGACGCTCACCATGCGAAAGGCAGGCCAAGTTGAGTACGGTACAGCCAAAACCTTGCTGCCTCCTCTTCTTTCTGCTTGGAAGTCGCCACAGCCCACTGTGTGATTTCTGACGCACATTATGCTTATGGTTATCCATGCACCTAGCATTAGGGTTGAGAAAACCACAAGGCCAGGACCACCAGGGATGCTCACCATGCCAAAGGCAGGCCAAGGTGAGCACGGTATAGCCAAAACCTTGCTCCCTCTTCTTCTTTCTGATTGGAACTCACCACAGCCCAATGCTCGATTCCTGGCTCAAACTACGGTTAGGGTTAGGGTTAGGGTTCCGCCTAGGGTTAGGGTTGAGAAAACCACAAAGCCAGGAGCTCCAGGGACACACACCATGCGAAAGGCAGGCCAAGTTGAGTACGGTACAGCCAAAACCTTGCTGCCTCCTCTTCTTTCTGCTTGGAACTCACCATAGCCCACGGTGTGATTTCTGACGCACGCCTGGCATATGGTTATGGATACACCTAGAGTTAGGCTTGAGAAAACCACAAAGCCAGGAGCTCCAGGGACGCTCACCATGCGAAAGGCAGGCCAAGGTGAGCGCAGTACAGCCAAAACCTTGCCGTCTCCTCTTGTGTCTGCTTGGAAGTCGCCACAGCCCACTGTGTGATTTCTGACGCACATTATGCTTATGGTTATCCATGCACCTAGCATTAGGGTTGAGAAAACCACAAGGCCAGGACCACCAGGGATGCTCACCATGCCAAAGGCAGGCCAAGGTGAGCACGGTATAGCCAAAACCTTGCTCCCTCTTCTTCTTTCTGATTGGAACTCACCACAGCCCAATGCTCGATTCCTGGCTCAAACTACGGTTAGGGTTAGGGTTAGGGTTCCGCCTAGGGTTAGGGTTGAGAAAACCTCGAAGCCAGGAGCTCCAGGGACACACACCATGCGAAAGGCAGGCCAAGTTGAGTACGGTACAGCCAAAACCTTGCTGCCTCCTCTTCTTTCTGCTTGGAAGTCGCCACAGCCCACTGCGTGGTTTCTGACTCCAACTAGGCTTATGGTTATGGATACACCTAGAGTTAGGCTTGAGAAAACCACAAAGCCAGGAGCTCCAGGGATACTCACCCTGCTACAGTCAGGCCTAGGTGAGCACAGTACAGCCAAAACCTTGCTGCCTCCTCTTCTTCCTTGAGATTGGAACTCGCCACAGCCCAATGCCCGATTTCTGGCTCAAACTACGGTTAGGGTTAGGGTTAGGGTTCCGCCTAGGGTTAGGGTTGAGAAAACCACAAAGCCAGGAGCTCCAGGGACACACACCATGCGAAAGGCAGGCCAAGGTGAGCGCAGTACAGCCAAAACCTTGCCGTCTCCTCTTGTGTCTGCTTGGAAGTCGCCACAGCCCACTGTGTGATTTCTGACGCACATTATGCTTATGGTTATCCATGCACCTAGCATTAGGGTTGAGAAAACCACAAGGCCAGGACCACCAGGGATGCTCACCATGCCAAAGGCAGGCCAAGGTGAGCACGGTATAGCCAAAACCTTGCTCCCTCTTCTTCTTTCTGATTGGAACTCACCACAGCCCAATGCTCGATTCCTGGCTCAAACTACGGTTAGGGTTAGGGTTAGGGTTCCGCCTAGGGTTAGGGTTGAGAAAACCACAAAGCCAGGAGCTCCAGGGACGCTCACCATGCGAAAGGCAGGCCAAGGTGAGCGCAGTACAGCCAAAACCTTGCCGTCTCCTCTTGTGTCTGCTTGGAAGTCGCCACAGCCCACTGTGTGATTTCTGACGCACATTATGCTTATGGTTATCCATGCACCTAGCATTAGGGTTGAGAAAACCACAAGGCCAGGACCACCAGGGATGCTCACCATGCCAAAGGCAGGCCAAGGTGAGCACAGTATAGCCAAAACCTTGCTCCCTCTTCTTCTTTCTGATTGGAACTCACCACAGCCCAATGCTCGATTCCTGGCTCAAACTACGGTTAGGGTTAGGGTTAGGGTTCCGCCTAGGGTTAGGGTTGAGAAAACCACAAAGCCAGGAGCTCCAGGGACACACACCATGCGAAAGGCAGGCCAAGTTGAGTACGGTACAGCCAAAACCTTGCTGCCTCCTCTTCTTTCTGCTTGGAAGTCGCCACAGCCCACTGCGTGGTTTCTGACTCCAACTAGGCTTATGGTTATGGATACACCTAGAGTTAGGCTTGAGAAAACCACAAAGCCAGGAGCTCCAGGGATACTCACCCTGCTACAGTCAGGCCAAGGTGAGCACAGTACAGCCAAAACCTTGCTGCCTCCTCTTCTTCCTTGAGATTGGAACTCGCCACAGCCCAATGCCCGATTTCTGGCTCAAACTACAGTTAGGGTTAGGGTTCCGCCTAGGGTTAGGGTTGAGAAAACCACAAAGCCAGGAGCTCCAGGGACACCCACCATGCGAAAGGCAGGCCAAGTTGAGTACGGTACAGCCAAAACCTTGCTGCCTCCTCTTCTTTCTGCTTGGAAGTCGCCACAGCCCACTGCGTGGTTTCTGACTCCAACTAGGCTTATGGTTATGGATACACCTAGAGTTAGGCTTGAGAAAACCACAAAGCCAGGAGCTCCAGGGACACTCACCATGCGAAAGTCAGGCCAAGCTGAGCGCAGTACAGCCAAAACCTTGCTGCCTCCTCTTCTTTCTGCTTGGAAGTCACCACAGCCCACTGCGTGGTTTCTGACTCCAACTAGGCTTATGGTTATGGATACACCTAGAGTTAGGCTTGAGAAAACCACAAAGCCAGGAGCTCCAGGGATACTCACCCTGCTACAGTCAGGCCAAGGTGAGCACAGTACAGCCAAAACCTTGCTGCCTCCTCTTCTTCCTTGAGATTGGAACTCACCACAGCCCAATGCCTGATTTCTGGCTCAAACTACGGTTAGGGTTAGGGTTAGGGTTCCGCCTAGGGTTAGGGTTGAGAAAACCACAAAGCCAGGAGCTCCAGGGACACACACCATGCGAAAGGCAGGCCAAGTTGAGTACGGTACAGCCAAAACCTTGCTGCCTCCTCTTCTTTCTGCTTGGAACTCACCATAGCCCACGGTGTGATTTCTGACGCACGCCTGGCATATGGTTATGGATACACCTAGAGTTAGGCTTGAGAAAACCACAAAGCCAGGAGCTCCAGGGACGCTCACCATGCGAAAGGCAGGCCAAGGTGAGCGCAGTACAGCCAAAACCTTGCCGTCTCCTCTTGTGTCTGCTTGGAAGTCGCCACAGCCCACTGTGTGATTTCTGACGCACATTATGCTTATGGTTATCCATGCACCTAGCATTAGGGTTGAGAAAACCACAAGGCCAGGACCACCAGGGATGCTCACCATGCCAAAGGCAGGCCAAGGTGAGCACGGTATAGCCAAAACCTTGCTCCCTCTTCTTCTTTCTGATTGGAACTCACCACAGCCCAATGCTCGATTCCTGGCTCAAACTACGGTTAGGGTTAGGGTTAGGGTTCCGCCTAGGGTTAGGGTTGAGAAAACCACAAAGCCAGGAGCTCCAGGGACACACACCATGCGAAAGGCAGGCCAAGTTGAGTACGGTACAGCCAAAACCTTGCTGCCTCCTCTTCTTTCTGCTTGGAAGTCGCCACAGCCCACTGCGTGGTTTCTGACTCCAACTAGGCTTATGGTTATGGATACACCTAGAGTTAGGCTTGAGAAAACCACAAAGCCAGGAGCTCCAGGGATACTCACCCTGCTACAGTCAGGCCAAGGTGAGCACAGTACAGCCAAAACCTTGCTGCCTCCTCTTCTTCCTTGAGATTGGAACTCGCCACAGCCCAATGCCCGATTTCTGGCTCAAACTACGGTTAGGGTTAGGGTTAGAGTTCCGGCTAGGGTTAGGGTTGAGAAAACCACAAAGCCAGGAGCTCCAGGGACGCTCACCATGCGAAAGGCAGGCCAAGTTGAGTACGGTACAGCCAAAACCTTGCTGCCTCCTCTTCTTTCTGCTTGGAAGTCGCCACAGCCCACTGTGTGATTTCTGACGCACATTATGCTTATGGTTATCCATGCACCTAGCATTAGGGTTGAGAAAACCACAAGGCCAGGACCACCAGGGATGCTCACCATGCCAAAGGCAGGCCAAGGTGAGCACGGTATAGCCAAAACCTTGCTCCCTCTTCTTCTTTCTGATTGGAACTCACCACAGCCCAATGCTCGATTCCTGGCTCAAACTACGGTTAGGGTTAGGGTTAGGGTTCCGCCTAGGGTTAGGGTTGAGAAAACCACAAAGCCAGGAGCTCCAGGGACACACACCATGCGAAAGGCAGGCCAAGTTGAGTACGGTACAGCCAAAACCTTGCTGCCTCCTCTTCTTTCTGCTTGGAACTCACCATAGCCCACGGTGTGATTTCTGACGCACGCCTGGCATATGGTTATGGATACACCTAGAGTTAGGCTTGAGAAAACCACAAAGCCAGGAGCTCCAGGGACGCTCACCATGCGAAAGGCAGGCCAAGGTGAGCGCAGTACAGCCAAAACCTTGCCGTCTCCTCTTGTGTCTGCTTGGAAGTCGCCACAGCCCACTGTGTGATTTCTGACGCACATTATGCTTATGGTTATCCATGCACCTAGCATTAGGGTTGAGAAAACCACAAGGCCAGGACCACCAGGGATGCTCACCATGCCAAAGGCAGGCCAAGGTGAGCACGGTATAGCCAAAACCTTGCTCCCTCTTCTTCTTTCTGATTGGAACTCACCACAGCCCAATGCTCGATTCCTGGCTCAAACTACGGTTAGGGTTAGGGTTAGGGTTCCGCCTAGGGTTAGGGTTGAGAAAACCTCGAAGCCAGGAGCTCCAGGGACACACACCATGCGAAAGGCAGGCCAAGTTGAGTACGGTACAGCCAAAACCTTGCTGCCTCCTCTTCTTTCTGCTTGGAAGTCGCCACAGCCCACTGCGTGGTTTCTGACTCCAACTAGGCTTATGGTTATGGATACACCTAGAGTTAGGCTTGAGAAAACCACAAAGCCAGGAGCTCCAGGGATACTCACCCTGCTACAGTCAGGCCTAGGTGAGCACAGTACAGCCAAAACCTTGCTGCCTCCTCTTCTTCCTTGAGATTGGAACTCGCCACAGCCCAATGCCCGATTTCTGGCTCAAACTACGGTTAGGGTTAGGGTTAGGGTTCCGCCTAGGGTTAGGGTTGAGAAAACCACAAAGCCAGGAGCTCCAGGGACACACACCATGCGAAAGGCAGGCCAAGGTGAGCGCAGTACAGCCAAAACCTTGCCGTCTCCTCTTGTGTCTGCTTGGAAGTCGCCACAGCCCACTGTGTGATTTCTGACGCACATTATGCTTATGGTTATCCATGCACCTAGCATTAGGGTTGAGAAAACCACAAGGCCAGGACCACCAGGGATGCTCACCATGCCAAAGGCAGGCCAAGGTGAGCACGGTATAGCCAAAACCTTGCTCCCTCTTCTTCTTTCTGATTGGAACTCACCACAGCCCAATGCTCGATTCCTGGCTCAAACTACGGTTAGGGTTAGGGTTAGGGTTCCGCCTAGGGTTAGGGTTGAGAAAACCACAAAGCCAGGAGCTCCAGGGACGCTCACCATGCGAAAGGCAGGCCAAGGTGAGCGCAGTACAGCCAAAACCTTGCCGTCTCCTCTTGTGTCTGCTTGGAAGTCGCCACAGCCCACTGTGTGATTTCTGACGCACATTATGCTTATGGTTATCCATGCACCTAGCATTAGGGTTGAGAAAACCACAAGGCCAGGACCACCAGGGATGCTCACCATGCCAAAGGCAGGCCAAGGTGAGCACAGTATAGCCAAAACCTTGCTCCCTCTTCTTCTTTCTGATTGGAACTCACCACAGCCCAATGCTCGATTCCTGGCTCAAACTACGGTTAGGGTTAGGGTTAGGGTTCCGCCTAGGGTTAGGGTTGAGAAAACCACAAAGCCAGGAGCTCCAGGGACACACACCATGCGAAAGGCAGGCCAAGTTGAGTACGGTACAGCCAAAACCTTGCTGCCTCCTCTTCTTTCTGCTTGGAAGTCGCCACAGCCCACTGCGTGGTTTCTGACTCCAACTAGGCTTATGGTTATGGATACACCTAGAGTTAGGCTTGAGAAAACCACAAAGCCAGGAGCTCCAGGGATACTCACCCTGCTACAGTCAGGCCAAGGTGAGCACAGTACAGCCAAAACCTTGCTGCCTCCTCTTCTTCCTTGAGATTGGAACTCGCCACAGCCCAATGCCCGATTTCTGGCTCAAACTACAGTTAGGGTTAGGGTTCCGCCTAGGGTTAGGGTTGAGAAAACCACAAAGCCAGGAGCTCCAGGGACACCCACCATGCGAAAGGCAGGCCAAGTTGAGTACGGTACAGCCAAAACCTTGCTGCCTCCTCTTCTTTCTGCTTGGAAGTCGCCACAGCCCACTGCGTGGTTTCTGACTCCAACTAGGCTTATGGTTATGGATACACCTAGAGTTAGGCTTGAGAAAACCACAAAGCCAGGAGCTCCAGGGACACTCACCATGCGAAAGTCAGGCCAAGCTGAGCGCAGTACAGCCAAAACCTTGCTGCCTCCTCTTCTTTCTGCTTGGAAGTCACCACAGCCCACTGCGTGGTTTCTGACTCCAACTAGGCTTATGGTTATGGATACACCTAGAGTTAGGCTTGAGAAAACCACAAAGCCAGGAGCTCCAGGGATACTCACCCTGCTACAGTCAGGCCAAGGTGAGCACAGTACAGCCAAAACCTTGCTGCCTCCTCTTCTTCCTTGAGATTGGAACTCACCACAGCCCAATGCCTGATTTCTGGCTCAAACTACGGTTAGGGTTAGGGTTAGGGTTCCGCCTAGGGTTAGGGTTGAGAAAACCACAAAGCCAGGAGCTCCAGGGACACACACCATGCGAAAGGCAGGCCAAGTTGAGTACGGTACAGCCAAAACCTTGCTGCCTCCTCTTCTTTCTGCTTGGAACTCACCATAGCCCACGGTGTGATTTCTGACGCACGCCTGGCATATGGTTATGGATACACCTAGAGTTAGGCTTGAGAAAACCACAAAGCCAGGAGCTCCAGGGACGCTCACCATGCGAAAGGCAGGCCAAGGTGAGCGCAGTACAGCCAAAACCTTGCCGTCTCCTCTTGTGTCTGCTTGGAAGTCGCCACAGCCCACTGTGTGATTTCTGACGCACATTATGCTTATGGTTATCCATGCACCTAGCATTAGGGTTGAGAAAACCACAAGGCCAGGACCACCAGGGATGCTCACCATGCCAAAGGCAGGCCAAGGTGAGCACGGTATAGCCAAAACCTTGCTCCCTCTTCTTCTTTCTGATTGGAACTCACCACAGCCCAATGCTCGATTCCTGGCTCAAACTACGGTTAGGGTTAGGGTTAGGGTTCCGCCTAGGGTTAGGGTTGAGAAAACCACAAAGCCAGGAGCTCCAGGGACACACACCATGCGAAAGGCAGGCCAAGTTGAGTACGGTACAGCCAAAACCTTGCTGCCTCCTCTTCTTTCTGCTTGGAAGTCGCCACAGCCCACTGCGTGGTTTCTGACTCCAACTAGGCTTATGGTTATGGATACACCTAGAGTTAGGCTTGAGAAAACCACAAAGCCAGGAGCTCCAGGGATACTCACCCTGCTACAGTCAGGCCAAGGTGAGCACAGTACAGCCAAAACCTTGCTGCCTCCTCTTCTTCCTTGAGATTGGAACTCGCCACAGCCCAATGCCCGATTTCTGGCTCAAACTACGGTTAGGGTTAGGGTTAGAGTTCCGGCTAGGGTTAGGGTAGAGAAAACCACAAAGCCAGGAGCTCCAGGGACACACACCATGCGAAAGGCAGGCCAAGTTGAGTACGGTACAGCCAAAACCTTGCTGCCTCCTCTTCTTTCTGCTTGGAAGTCGCCACAGCCCACTGTGTGATTTCTGACGCACATTATGCTTATGGTTATCCATGCACCTAGCATTAGGGTTGAGAAAACCACAAGGCCAGGACCACCAGGGATGCTCACCATGCCAAAGGCAGGCCAAGGTGAGCACGGTATAGCCAAAACCTTGCTCCCTCTTCTTCTTTCTGATTGGAACTCACCACAGCCCAATGCTCGATTCCTGGCTCAAACTACGGTTAGGGTTAGGGTTAGGGTTCCGCCTAGGGTTAGGGTTGAGAAAACCACAAAGCCAGGAGCTCCAGGGACACACACCATGCGAAAGGCAGGCCAAGTTGAGTACGGTACAGCCAAAACCTTGCTGCCTCCTCTTCTTTCTGCTTGGAACTCACCATAGCCCACGGTGTGATTTCTGACGCACGCCTGGCATATGGTTATGGATACACCTAGAGTTAGGCTTGAGAAAACCACAAAGCCAGGAGCTCCAGGGACGCTCACCATGCGAAAGGCAGGCCAAGGTGAGCGCAGTACAGCCAAAACCTTGCCGTCTCCTCTTGTGTCTGCTTGGAAGTCGCCACAGCCCACTGTGTGATTTCTGACGCACATTATGCTTATGGTTATCCATGCACCTAGCATTAGGGTTGAGAAAACCACAAGGCCAGGACCACCAGGGATGCTCACCATGCCAAAGGCAGGCCAAGGTGAGCACGGTATAGCCAAAACCTTGCTCCCTCTTCTTCTTTCTGATTGGAACTCACCACAGCCCAATGCTCGATTCCTGGCTCAAACTACGGTTAGGGTTAGGGTTAGGGTTCCGCCTAGGGTTAGGGTTGAGAAAACCTCGAAGCCAGGAGCTCCAGGGACACACACCATGCGAAAGGCAGGCCAAGTTGAGTACGGTACAGCCAAAACCTTGCTGCCTCCTCTTCTTTCTGCTTGGAAGTCGCCACAGCCCACTGCGTGGTTTCTGACTCCAACTAGGCTTATGGTTATGGATACACCTAGAGTTAGGCTTGAGAAAACCACAAAGCCAGGAGCTCCAGGGATACTCACCCTGCTACAGTCAGGCCTAGGTGAGCACAGTACAGCCAAAACCTTGCTGCCTCCTCTTCTTCCTTGAGATTGGAACTCGCCACAGCCCAATGCCCGATTTCTGGCTCAAACTACGGTTAGGGTTAGGGTTAGGGTTCCGCCTAGGGTTAGGGTTGAGAAAACCACAAAGCCAGGAGCTCCAGGGACACACACCATGCGAAAGGCAGGCCAAGGTGAGCGCAGTACAGCCAAAACCTTGCCGTCTCCTCTTGTGTCTGCTTGGAAGTCGCCACAGCCCACTGTGTGATTTCTGACGCACATTATGCTTATGGTTATCCATGCACCTAGCATTAGGGTTGAGAAAACCACAAGGCCAGGACCACCAGGGATGCTCACCATGCCAAAGGCAGGCCAAGGTGAGCACGGTATAGCCAAAACCTTGCTCCCTCTTCTTCTTTCTGATTGGAACTCACCACAGCCCAATGCTCGATTCCTGGCTCAAACTACGGTTAGGGTTAGGGTTAGGGTTCCGCCTAGGGTTAGGGTTGAGAAAACCACAAAGCCAGGAGCTCCAGGGACGCTCACCATGCGAAAGGCAGGCCAAGGTGAGCGCAGTACAGCCAAAACCTTGCCGTCTCCTCTTGTGTCTGCTTGGAAGTCGCCACAGCCCACTGTGTGATTTCTGACGCACATTATGCTTATGGTTATCCATGCACCTAGCATTAGGGTTGAGAAAACCACAAGGCCAGGACCACCAGGGATGCTCACCATGCCAAAGGCAGGCCAAGGTGAGCACGGTATAGCCAAAACCTTGCTCCCTCTTCTTCTTTCTGATTGGAACTCACCACAGCCCAATGCTCGATTCCTGGCTCAAACTACGGTTAGGGTTAGGGTTAGGGTTTAGCCTAGGGTTAGGGTTGAGAAAACCTCAAAGCCAGGAGCTCCAGGGACACACACCATGCGAAAGGCAGGCCAAGTTGAGTACGGTACAGCCAAAACCTTGCTGCCTCCTCTTCTTTCTGCTTGGAAGTCGCCACAGCCCACTGCGTGGTTTCAGACTCCAACTAGGCTTATGGTTATGGATACACCTAGAGTTAGGCTTGAGAAAACCACAAAGCCAGGAGCTCCAGGGATACTCACCCTGCTACAGTCAGGCCTAGGTGAGCACAGTACTGCCAAAACCTTGCTGCCTTCTCTTCTTCCTTGAGATTGGAACTCGCCACAGCCCAATGCCCGATTTCTGGCTCAAACTACGGTTAGGGTTAGGGTTAGGGTTCCGCCTAGGGTTAGGGTTGAGAAAACCACAAAGCCAGGAGCTCCAGGGACACACACCATGCGAAAGGCAGGCCAAGTTGAGTACGGTACAGCCAAAACCTTGCTGCCTCCTCTTCTTTCTGCTTGGAACTCACCATAGCCCACGGTGTGATTTCTGACGCACGCCTGGCATATGGTTATGGATACACCTAGAGTTAGGCTTGAGAAAACCACAAAGCCAGGAGCTCCAGGGACGCTCACCATGCGAAAGGCAGGCCAAGGTGAGCGCAGTACAGCCAAAACCTTGCCGTCTCCTCTTGTGTCTGCTTGGAAGTCGCCACAGCCCACTGTGTGATTTCTGACGCACATTATGCTTATGGTTATCCATGCACCTAGCATTAGGGTTGAGAAAACCACAAGGCCAGGACCACCAGGGATGCTCACCATGCCAAAGGCAGGCCAAGGTGAGCACGGTATAGCCAAAACCTTGCTCCCTCTTCTTCTTTCTGATTGGAACTCACCACAGCCCAATGCTCGATTCCTGGCTCAAACTACGGTTAGGGTTAGGGTTAGGGTTCCGCCTAGGGTTAGGGTTGAGAAAACCACAAAGCCAGGAGCTCCAGGGACGCTCACCATGCGAAAGGCAGGCCAAGGTGAGCGCAGTACAGCCAAAACCTTGCCGTCTCCTCTTGTGTCTGCTTGGAAGTCGCCACAGCCCACTGTGTGATTTCTGACGCACATTATGCTTATGGTTATCCATGCACCTAGCATTAGGGTTGAGAAAACCACAAGGCCAGGACCACCAGGGATGCTCACCATGCCAAAGGCAGGCCAAGGTGAGCACAGTATAGCCAAAACCTTGCTCCCTCTTCTTCTTTCTGATTGGAACTCACCACAGCCCAATGCTCGATTCCTGGCTCAAACTACGGTTAGGGTTAGGGTTAGGGTTCCGCCTAGGGTTAGGGTTGAGAAAACCACAAAGCCAGGAGCTCCAGGGACACACACCATGCGAAAGGCAGGCCAAGTTGAGTACGGTACAGCCAAAACCTTGCTGCCTCCTCTTCTTTCTGCTTGGAAGTCGCCACAGCCCACTGCGTGGTTTCTGACTCCAACTAGGCTTATGGTTATGGATACACCTAGAGTTAGGCTTGAGAAAACCACAAAGCCAGGAGCTCCAGGGATACTCACCCTGCTACAGTCAGGCCAAGGTGAGCACAGTACAGCCAAAACCTTGCTGCCTCCTCTTCTTCCTTGAGATTGGAACTCGCCACAGCCCAATGCCCGATTTCTGGCTCAAACTACAGTTAGGGTTAGGGTTAGGGTTCCGCCTAGGGTTAGGGTTGAGAAAACCACAAAGCCAGGAGCTCCAGGGACACCCACCATGCGAAAGGCAGGCCAAGTTGAGTACGGTACAGCCAAAACCTTGCTGCCTCCTCTTCTTTCTGCTTGGAAGTCGCCACAGCCCACTGCGTGGTTTCTGACTCCAACTAGGCTTATGGTTATGGATACACCTAGAGTTAGGCTTGAGAAAACCACAAAGCCAGGAGCTCCAGGGACACTCACCATGCGAAAGTCAGGCCAAGCTGAGCGCAGTACAGCCAAAACCTTGCTGCCTCCTCTTCTTTCTGCTTGGAAGTCACCACAGCCCACTGCGTGGTTTCTGACTCCAACTAGGCTTATGGTTATGGATACACCTAGAGTTAGGCTTGAGAAAACCACAAAGCCAGGAGCTCCAGGGATACTCACCCTGCTACAGTCAGGCCAAGGTGAGCACAGTACAGCCAAAACCTTGCTGCCTCCTCTTCTTCCTTGAGATTGGAACTCACCACAGCCCAATGCCTGATTTCTGGCTCAAACTACGGTTAGGGTTAGGGTTAGGGTTCCGCCTAGGGTTAGGGTTGAGAAAACCACAAAGCCAGGAGCTCCAGGGACACACACCATGCGAAAGGCAGGCCAAGTTGAGTACGGTACAGCCAAAACCTTGCTGCCTCCTCTTCTTTCTGCTTGGAACTCACCATAGCCCACGGTGTGATTTCTGACGCACGCCTGGCATATGGTTATGGATACACCTAGAGTTAGGCTTGAGAAAACCACAAAGCCAGGAGCTCCAGGGACGCTCACCATGCGAAAGGCAGGCCAAGGTGAGCGCAGTACAGCCAAAACCTTGCCGTCTCCTCTTGTGTCTGCTTGGAAGTCGCCACAGCCCACTGTGTGATTTCTGACGCACATTATGCTTATGGTTATCCATGCACCTAGCATTAGGGTTGAGAAAACCACAAGGCCAGGACCACCAGGGATGCTCACCATGCCAAAGGCAGGCCAAGGTGAGCACGGTATAGCCAAAACCTTGCTCCCTCTTCTTCTTTCTGATTGGAACTCACCACAGCCCAATGCTCGATTCCTGGCTCAAACTACGGTTAGGGTTAGGGTTAGGGTTCCGCCTAGGGTTAGGGTTGAGAAAACCACAAAGCCAGGAGCTCCAGGGACACACACCATGCGAAAGGCAGGCCAAGTTGAGTACGGTACAGCCAAAACCTTGCTGCCTCCTCTTCTTTCTGCTTGGAAGTCGCCACAGCCCACTGCGTGGTTTCTGACTCCAACTAGGCTTATGGTTATGGATACACCTAGAGTTAGGCTTGAGAAAACCACAAAGCCAGGAGCTCCAGGGATACTCACCCTGCTACAGTCAGGCCAAGGTGAGCACAGTACAGCCAAAACCTTGCTGCCTCCTCTTCTTCCTTGAGATTGGAACTGGCCACAGCCCAATGCCCGATTTCTGGCTCAAACTACGGTTAGGGTTAGGGTTAGAGTTCCGGCTAGGGTTAGGGTTGAGAAAACCACAAAGCCAGGAGCTCCAGGGACACACACCATGCGAAAGGCAGGCCAAGTTGAGTACGGTACAGCCAAAACCTTGCTGCCTCCTCTTCTTTCTGCTTGGAAGTCGCCACAGCCCACTGTGTGATTTCTGACGCACATTATGCTTATGGTTATCCATGCACCTAGCATTAGGGTTGAGAAAACCACAAGGCCAGGACCACCAGGGATGCTCACCATGCCAAAGGCAGGCCAAGGTGAGCACGGTATAGCCAAAACCTTGCTCCCTCTTCTTCTTTCTGATTGGAACTCACCACAGCCCAATGCTCGATTCCTGGCTCAAACTACGGTTAGGGTTAGGGTTAGGGTTCCGCCTAGGGTTAGGGTTGAGAAAACCACAAAGCCAGGAGCTCCAGGGACACACACCATGCGAAAGGCAGGCCAAGTTGAGTACGGTACAGCCAAAACCTTGCTGCCTCCTCTTCTTTCTGCTTGGAAGTCGCCACAGCCCACTGCGTGGTTTCTGACTCCAACTAGGCTTATGGTTATGGATACACCTAGAGTTAGGCTTGAGAAAACCACAAAGCCAGGAGCTCCAGGGATACTCACCCTGCTACAGTCAGGCCAAGGTGAGCACAGTACAGCCAAAACCTTGCTGCCTCCTCTTCTTCCTTGAGATTGGAACTCGCCACAGCCCAATGCCCGATTTCTGGCTCAAACTACGGTTAGGGTTAGGGTTAGAGTTCCGGCTAGGGTTAGGGTTGAGAAAACCACAAAGCCAGGAGCTCCAGGGACGCTCACCATGCGAAAGGCAGGCCAAGTTGAGTACGGTACAGCCAAAACCTTGCTGCCTCCTCTTCTTTCTGCTTGGAAGTCGCCACAGCCCACTGTGTGATTTCTGACGCACATTATGCTTATGGTTATCCATGCACCTAGCATTAGGGTTGAGAAAACCACAAGGCCAG
The DNA here is from genome assembly GCF_965178545.1 of Coloeus monedula. Taxonomy (NCBI): domain Eukaryota; kingdom Metazoa; phylum Chordata; class Aves; order Passeriformes; family Corvidae; genus Coloeus; species Coloeus monedula. Next base: position 746,045 of record NW_028120813.1, on the reverse strand, counting down.
GACCACCAGGGATGCTCACCATGCCAAAGGCAGGCCAAGGTGAGCACGGTATAGCCAAAACCTTGCTCCCTCTTCTTCTTTCTGATTGGAACTCACCACAGCCCAATGCTCGATTCCTGGCTCAAACTACGGTTAGGGTTAGGGTTAGGGTTCCGCCTAGGGTTAGGGTTGAGAAAACCACAAAGCCAGGAGCTCCAGGGACACACACCATGCGAAAGGCAGGCCAAGTTGAGTACGGTACAGCCAAAACCTTGCTGCCTCCTCTTCTTTCTGCTTGGAACTCACCATAGCCCACGGTGTGATTTCTGACGCACGCCTGGCATATGGTTATGGATACACCTAGAGTTAGGCTTGAGAAAACCACAAAGCCAGGAGCTCCAGGGACGCTCACCATGCGAAAGGCAGGCCAAGGTGAGCGCAGTACAGCCAAAACCTTGCCGTCTCCTCTTGTGTCTGCTTGGAAGTCGCCACAGCCCACTGTGTGATTTCTGACGCACATTATGCTTATGGTTATCCATGCACCTAGCATTAGGGTTGAGAAAACCACAAGGCCAGGACCACCAGGGATGCTCACCATGCCAAAGGCAGGCCAAGGTGAGCACGGTATAGCCAAAACCTTGCTCCCTCTTCTTCTTTCTGATTGGAACTCACCACAGCCCAATGCTCGATTCCTGGCTCAAACTACGGTTAGGGTTAGGGTTAGGGTTCCGCCTAGGGTTAGGGTTGAGAAAACCACAAAGCCAGGAGCTCCAGGGACGCTCACCATGCGAAAGGCAGGCCAAGGTGAGCGCAGTACAGCCAAAACCTTGCCGTCTCCTCTTGTGTCTGCTTGGAAGTCGCCACAGCCCACTGTGTGATTTCTGACGCACATTATGCTTATGGTTATCCATGCACCTAGCATTAGGGTTGAGAAAACCACAAGGCCAGGACCACCAGGGATGCTCACCATGCCAAAGGCAGGCCAAGGTGAGCACAGTATAGCCAAAACCTTGCTCCCTCTTCTTCTTTCTGATTGGAACTCACCACAGCCCAATGCTCGATTCCTGGCTCAAACTACGGTTAGGGTTAGGGTTAGGGTTCCGCCTAGGGTTAGGGTTGAGAAAACCACAAAGCCAGGAGCTCCAGGGACACACACCATGCGAAAGGCAGGCCAAGTTGAGTACGGTACAGCCAAAACCTTGCTGCCTCCTCTTCTTTCTGCTTGGAAGTCGCCACAGCCCACTGCGTGGTTTCTGACTCCAACTAGGCTTATGGTTATGGATACACCTAGAGTTAGGCTTGAGAAAACCACAAAGCCAGGAGCTCCAGGGATACTCACCCTGCTACAGTCAGGCCAAGGTGAGCACAGTACAGCCAAAACCTTGCTGCCTCCTCTTCTTCCTTGAGATTGGAACTCGCCACAGCCCAATGCCCGATTTCTGGCTCAAACTACAGTTAGGGTTAGGGTTAGGGTTCCGCCTAGGGTTAGGGTTGAGAAAACCACAAAGCCAGGAGCTCCAGGGACACCCACCATGCGAAAGGCAGGCCAAGTTGAGTACGGTACAGCCAAAACCTTGCTGCCTCCTCTTCTTTCTGCTTGGAAGTCGCCACAGCCCACTGCGTGGTTTCTGACTCCAACTAGGCTTATGGTTATGGATACACCTAGAGTTAGGCTTGAGAAAACCACAAAGCCAGGAGCTCCAGGGACACTCACCATGCGAAAGTCAGGCCAAGCTGAGCGCAGTACAGCCAAAACCTTGCTGCCTCCTCTTCTTTCTGCTTGGAAGTCACCACAGCCCACTGCGTGGTTTCTGACTCCAACTAGGCTTATGGTTATGGATACACCTAGAGTTAGGCTTGAGAAAACCACAAAGCCAGGAGCTCCAGGGATACTCACCCTGCTACAGTCAGGCCAAGGTGAGCACAGTACAGCCAAAACCTTGCTGCCTCCTCTTCTTCCTTGAGATTGGAACTCACCACAGCCCAATGCCTGATTTCTGGCTCAAACTACGGTTAGGGTTAGGGTTAGGGTTCCGCCTAGGGTTAGGGTTGAGAAAACCACAAAGCCAGGAGCTCCAGGGACACACACCATGCGAAAGGCAGGCCAAGTTGAGTACGGTACAGCCAAAACCTTGCTGCCTCCTCTTCTTTCTGCTTGGAACTCACCATAGCCCACGGTGTGATTTCTGACGCACGCCTGGCATATGGTTATGGATACACCTAGAGTTAGGCTTGAGAAAACCACAAAGCCAGGAGCTCCAGGGACGCTCACCATGCGAAAGGCAGGCCAAGGTGAGCGCAGTACAGCCAAAACCTTGCCGTCTCCTCTTGTGTCTGCTTGGAAGTCGCCACAGCCCACTGTGTGATTTCTGACGCACATTATGCTTATGGTTATCCATGCACCTAGCATTAGGGTTGAGAAAACCACAAGGCCAGGACCACCAGGGATGCTCACCATGCCAAAGGCAGGCCAAGGTGAGCACGGTATAGCCAAAACCTTGCTCCCTCTTCTTCTTTCTGATTGGAACTCACCACAGCCCAATGCTCGATTCCTGGCTCAAACTACGGTTAGGGTTAGGGTTAGGGTTCCGCCTAGGGTTAGGGTTGAGAAAACCACAAAGCCAGGAGCTCCAGGGACACACACCATGCGAAAGGCAGGCCAAGTTGAGTACGGTACAGCCAAAACCTTGCTGCCTCCTCTTCTTTCTGCTTGGAAGTCGCCACAGCCCACTGCGTGGTTTCTGACTCCAACTAGGCTTATGGTTATGGATACACCTAGAGTTAGGCTTGAGAAAACCACAAAGCCAGGAGCTCCAGGGATACTCACCCTGCTACAGTCAGGCCAAGGTGAGCACAGTACAGCCAAAACCTTGCTGCCTCCTCTTCTTCCTTGAGATTGGAACTCGCCACAGCCCAATGCCCGATTTCTGGCTCAAACTACGGTTAGGGTTAGGGTTAGGGTTCCGCCTAGGGTTAGGGTTGAGAAAACCACAAAGCCAGGAGCTCCAGGGACACCCACCATGCGAAAGGCAGGCCAAGTTGAGTACGGTACAGCCAAAACCTTGCTGCCTCCTCTTCTTTCTGCTTGGAAGTCGCCACAGCCCACTGCGTGGTTTCTGACTCCAACTAGGCTTATGGTTATGGATACACCTAGAGTTAGGCTTGAGAAAACCACAAAGCCAGGAGCTCCAGGGACACTCACCATGCGAAAGTCAGGCCAAGCTGAGCGCAGTACAGCCAAAACCTTGCTGCCTCCTCTTCTTTCTGCTTGGAAGTCACCACAGCCCACTGCGTGGTTTCTGACTCCAACTAGGCTTATGGTTATGGATACACCTAGAGTTAGGCTTGAGAAAACCACAAAGCCAGGAGCTCCAGGGATACTCACCCTGCTGCAGTCAGGCCAAGGTGAGCACAGTACAGCCAAAACCTTGCTGCCTCCTCTTCTTCCTTGAGATTGGAACTCACCACAGCCCAATGCCTGATTTCTGGCTCAAACTACGGTTAGGGTTAGGGTTAGGGTTCCGGCTAGGGTTAGGGTTGAGAAAACCACAAAGCCAGGAGCTCCAGGGACACACACCATGCGAAAGGCAGGCCAAGTTGAGTACGGTACAGCCAAAACCTTGCTGCCTCCTCTTCTTTCTGCTTGGAACTCACCATAGCCCACGGTGTGATTTCTGACGCACGCCTGGCATATGGTTATGGATACACCAAGAGTTAGACTTGAGAAAACCACAAAGCCAGGAGCTCCAGGGACGCTCACCATGCGAAAGGCAGGCCAAGGTGAGCGCAGTACAGCCAAAACCTTGCTGCCTCCTCTTGTGTCTGCTTGGAAGTCGCCACAGCCCACTGTGTGATTTCTGACGCACATTATGCTTATGGTTATCCATGCACCTAGCATTAGGGTTGAGAAAACCACAAGGCCAGGACCACCAGGGATGCTCACCATGCCAAAGGCAGGCCAAGGTGAGCACGGTATAGCCAAAACCTTGCTCCCTCTTCTTCTTTCTGATTGGAACTCACCACAGCCCAATGCTCGATTCCTGGCTCAAACTACGGTTAGGGTTAGGGTTAGGGTTCCGCCTAGGGTTAGGGTTGAGAAAACCACAAAGCCAGGAGCTCCAGGGACACACACCATGCGAAAGGCAGGCCAAGTTGAGTTCGGTACAGCCAAAACCTTGCTGCCTCCTCTTCTTTCTGCTTGGAAGTCGCCACAGCCCACTGCGTGGTTTCTGACTCCAACTAGGCTTATGGTTATGGATACACCTAGAGTTAGGCTTGAGAAAACCACAAAGCCAGGAGCTCCAGGGATACTCACCCTGCTACAGTCAGGCCAAGGTGAGCACAGTACAGCCAAAACCTTGCTGCCTCCTCTTCTTCCTTGAGATTGGAACTCGCCACAGCCCAATGCCCGATTTCTGGCTCAAACTACGGTTAGGGTTAGGGTTAGGGTTCCGGCTAGGGTTAGGGTTGAGAAAACCACAAAGCCAGGAGCTCCAGGGACACCCACCATGCGAAAGGCAGGCCAAGTTGAGTACGGTACAGCCAAAACCTTGCTGCCTCCTCTTCTTTCTGCTTGGAAGTCGCCACAGCCCACTGCGTGGTTTCTGACTCCAACTAGGCTTATGGTTATGGATACACCTAGAGTTAGGCTTGAGAAAACCACAAAGCCAGGAGCTCCAGGGACACTCACCATGCGAAAGTCAGGCCAAGCTGAGCGCAGTACAGCCAAAACCTTGCTGCCTCCTCTTCTTTCTGCTTGGAAGTCACCACAGCCCACTGCGTGGTTTCTGACTCCAACTAGGCTTATGGTTATGGATACACCTAGAGTTAGGCTTGAGAAAACCACAAAGCCAGGAGCTCCAGGGATACTCACCCTGCTGCAGTCAGGCCAAGGTGAGCACAGTACAGCCAAAACCTTGCTGCCTCCTCTTCTTCCTTGAGATTGGAACTCACCACAGCCCAATGCCTGATTTCTGGCTCAAACTACGGTTAGGGTTAGGGTTAGGGTTCCGGCTAGGGTTAGGGTTGAGAAAACCACAAAGCCAGGAGCTCCAGGGACACACACCATGCGAAAGGCAGGCCAAGTTGAGTACGGTACAGCCAAAACCTTGCTGCCTCCTCTTCTTTCTGCTTGGAACTCACCATAGCCCACGGTGTGATTTCTGACGCACGCCTGGCATATGGTTATGGATACACCAAGAGTTAGACTTGAGAAAACCACAAAGCCAGGAGCTCCAGGGACGCTCACCATGCGAAAGGCAGGCCAAGGTGAGCGCAGTACAGCCAAAACCTTGCTGCCTCCTCTTCTGTCTGCTTGGAAGTCGCCACAGCCCACTGTGTGATTTCTGACGCACATTATGCTTATGGTTATCCATGCACCTAGCATTAGGGTTGAGAAAACCACAAGGCCAGGACCACCAGGGATGCTCACCATGCCAAAGGCAGGCCAAGGTGAGCACGGTATAGCCAAAACCTTGCTCCCTCTTCTTCTTTCTGATTGGAACTCACCACAGCCCAATGCTCGATTCCTGGCTCAAACTACGGTTAGGGTTAGGGTTAGGGTTCCGCCTAGGGTTAGGGTTGAGAAAACCACAAAGCCAGGAGCTCCAGGGACACACACCATGCGAAAGGCAGGCCAAGTTGAGTTCGGTACAGCCAAAACCTTGCTGCCTCCTCTTCTTTCTGCTTGGAAGTCGCCACAGCCCACTGCGTGGTTTCTGACTCCAACTAGGCTTATGGTTATGGATACACCTAGAGTTAGGCTTGAGAAAACCACAAAGCCAGGAGCTCCAGGGATACTCACCCTGCTACAGTCAGGCCAAGGTGAGCACAGTACAGCCAAAACCTTGCTGCCTCCTCTTCTTCCTTGAGATTGGAACTCGCCACAGCCCAATGCCCGATTTCTGGCTCAAACTACGGTTAGGGTTAGGGTTAGGGTTCCGGCTAGGGTTAGGGTTGAGAAAACCACAAAGCCAGGAGCTCCAGGGACACCCACCATGCGAAAGGCAGGCCAAGTTGAGTACGGTACAGCCAAAACCTTGCTGCCTCCTCTTCTTTCTGCTTGGAAGTCGCCACAGCCCACTGCGTGGTTTCTGACTCCAACTAGGCTTATGGTTATGGATACACCTAGAGTTAGGCTTGAGAAAACCACAAAGCCAGGAGCTCCAGGGACACTCACCATGCGAAAGTCAGGCCAAGCTGAGCGCAGTACAGCCAAAACCTTGCTGCCTCCTCTTCTTTCTGCTTGGAAGTCACCACAGCCCACTGCGTGGTTTCTGACTCCAACTAGGCTTATGGTTATGGATACACCTAGAGTTAGGCTTGAGAAAACCACAAAGCCAGGAGCTCCAGGGATACTCACCCTGCTGCAGTCAGGCCAAGGTGAGCACAGTACAGCCAAAACCTTGCTGCCTCCTCTTCTTCCTTGAGATTGGAACTCGCCACAGCCCAATGCCCGATTTCTGGCTCAAACTACGGTTAGGGTTAGGGTTAGGGTTCCGCCTAGGGTTAGGGTTGAGAAAACCACAAAGCCAGGAGCTCCAGGGACACACACCATGCGAAAGGCAGGCCAAGTTGAGTACGGTACAGCCAAAACCTTGCTGCCTCCTCTTCTTTCTGCTTGGAACTCACCATAGCCCACGGTGTGATTTCTGACGCACGCCTGGCATATGGTTATGGATACACCTAGAGTTAGGCTTGAGAAAACCACAAAGCCAGGAGCTCCAGGGACGCTCACCATGCGAAAGGCAGGCCAAGGTGAGCGCAGTACAGCCAAAACCTTGCCGTCTCCTCTTGTGTCTGCTTGGAAGTCACCACAGCCCACTGTGTGATTTCTGACGCACATTATGCTTATGGTTATCCATGCACCTAGCATTAGGGTTGAGAAAACCACAAGGCCAGGACCACCAGGGATACTCACCATGCCAAAGGCAGGCCAAGGTGAGCACGGTATAGCCAAAACCTTGCTCCCTCTTCTTCTTTCTGATTGGAACTCACCACAGCCCAATGCTCGATTCCTGGCTCAAACTACGGTTAGGGTTAGGGTTAGGGTTCCGCCTAGGGTTAGGGTTGAGAAAACCACAAAGCCAGGAGCTCCAGGGACGCTCCCCATGCGAAAGGCAGGCCAAGGTGAGCGCAGTACAGCCAAAACCTTGCTGTCTCCTCTTGTGTCTGCTTGGAAGTCGCCACAGCCCACTGTGTGATTTCTGACGCACATTATGCTTATGGTTATCCATGCACCTAGCATTAGGGTTGAGAAAACCACAAGGCCAGGACCACCAGGGATGCTCACCATGCCAAAGGCAGGCCAAGGTGAGCACAGTATAGCCAAAACCTTGCTCCCTCTTCTTCTTTCTGATTGGAACTCACCACAGCCCAATGCTCGATTCCTGGCTCAAACTACGGTTAGGGTTAGGGTTAGGGTTCCGCCTAGGGTTAGGGTTGAGAAAACCACAAAGCCAGGAGCTCCAGGGACACACACCATGCGAAAGGCAGGCCAAGTTGAGTACGGTACAGCCAAAACCTTGCTGCCTCCTCTTCTTTCTGCTTGGAAGTCGCCACAGCCCACTGCGTGGTTTCTGACTCCAACTAGGCTTATGGTTATGGATACACCTAGAGTTAGGCTTGAGAAAACCACAAAGCCAGGAGCTCCAGGGATACTCACCCTGCTACAGTCAGGCCAAGGTGAGCACAGTACAGCCAAAACCTTGCTGCCTCCTCTTCTTCCTTGAGATTGGAACTCGCCACAGCCCAATGCCCGATTTCTGGCTCAAACTACGGTTAGGGTTAGGGTTCCGCCTAGGGTTAGGGTTGAGAAAACCACAAAGCCAGGAGCTCCAGGGACACACACCATGCGAAAGGCAGGCCAAGTTGAGTACGGTACAGCCAAAACCTTGCTGCCTCCTCTTCTTTCTGCTTGGAAGTCGCCACAGCCCACTGCGTGGTTTCTGACTCCAACTAGGCTTATGGTTATGGATACACCTAGAGTTAGGCTTGAGAAAACCACAAAGCCAGGAGCTCCAGGGACACTCACCATGCGAAAGTCAGGCCAAGCTGAGCGCAGTACAGCCAAAACCTTGCTGCCTCCTCTTCTTTCTGCTTGGAAGTCACCACAGCCCACTGCGTGGTTTCTGACTCCAACTAGGCTTATGGTTATGGATACACCTAGAGTTAGGCTTGAGAAAACCACAAAGCCAGGAGCTCCAGGGATACTCACCCTGCTACAGTCAGGCCAAGGTGAGCACAGTACTGCCAAAACCTTGCTGCCTCCTCTTCTTCCTTGAGATTGGAACTCGCCACAGCCCAATGCCTGATTTCTGGCTCAAACTACGGTTAGGGTTAGGGTTAGGGTTCCGCCTAGGGTTAGGGTTGAGAAAACCACAAAGCCAGGAGCTCCAGGGACACACACCATGCGAAAGGCAGGCCAAGTTGAGTACGGTACAGCCAAAACCTTGCTGCCTCCTCTTCTTTCTGCTTGGAACTCACCATAGCCCACGGTGTGATTTCTGACGCACGCCTGGCATATGGTTATGGATACACCTAGAGTTAGGCTTGAGAAAACCACAAAGCCAGGAGCTCCAGGGACGCTCACCATGCGAAAGGCAGGCCAAGGTGAGCGCAGTACAGCCAAAACCTTGCCGTCTCCTCTTGTGTCTGCTTGGAAGTCGCCACAGCCCACTGTGTGATTTCTGACGCACATTATGCTTATGGTTATCCATGCACCTAGCATTAGGGTTGAGAAAACCACAAGGCCAGGACCACCAGGGATGCTCACCATGCCAAAGGCAGGCCAAGGTGAGCACGGTATAGCCAAAACCTTGCTCCCTCTTCTTCTTTCTGATTGGAACTCACCACAGCCCAATGCTCGATTCCTGGCTCAAACTACGGTTAGGGTTAGGGTTAGGGTTCCGCCTAGGGTTAGGGTTGAGAAAACCACAAAGCCAGGAGCTCCAGGGACACACACCATGCGAAAGGCAGGCCAAGTTGAGTACGGTACAGCCAAAACCTTGCTGCCTCCTCTTCTTTCTGCTTGGAAGTCGCCACAGCCCACTGCGTGGTTTCTGACTCCAACTAGGCTTATGGTTATGGATACACCTAGAGTTAGGCTTGAGAAAACCACAAAGCCAGGAGCTCCAGGGATACTCACCCTGCTACAGTCAGGCCAAGGTGAGCACAGTACAGCCAAAACCTTGCTGCCTCCTCTTCTTCCTTGAGATTGGAACTCGCCACAGCCCAATGCCCGATTTCTGGCTCAAACTACGGTTAGGGTTAGGGTTAGAGTTCCGGCTAGGGTTAGGGTAGAGAAAACCACAAAGCCAGGAGCTCCAGGGACACACACCATGCGAAAGGCAGGCCAAGTTGAGTACGGTACAGCCAAAACCTTGCTGCCTCCTCTTCTTTCTGCTTGGAAGTCGCCACAGCCCACTGTGTGATTTCTGACGCACATTATGCTTATGGTTATCCATGCACCTAGCATTAGGGTTGAGAAAACCACAAGGCCAGGACCACCAGGGATGCTCACCATGCCAAAGGCAGGCCAAGGTGAGCACGGTATAGCCAAAACCTTGCTCCCTCTTCTTCTTTCTGATTGGAACTCACCACAGCCCAATGCTCGATTCCTGGCTCAAACTACGGTTAGGGTTAGGGTTAGGGTTCCGCCTAGGGTTAGGGTTGAGAAAACCACAAAGCCAGGAGCTCCAGGGACACACACCATGCGAAAGGCAGGCCAAGTTGAGTACGGTACAGCCAAAACCTTGCTGCCTCCTCTTCTTTCTGCTTGGAAGTCGCCACAGCCCACTGCGTGGTTTCTGACTCCAACTAGGCTTATGGTTATGGATACACCTAGAGTTAGGCTTGAGAAAACCACAAAGCCAGGAGCTCCAGGGATACTCACCCTGCTACAGTCAGGCCAAGGTGAGCACAGTACAGCCAAAACCTTGCTGCCTCCTCTTCTTCCTTGAGATTGGAACTCGCCACAGCCCAATGCCCGATTTCTGGCTCAAACTACGGTTAGGGTTAGGGTTAGAGTTCCGGCTAGGGTTAGGGTTGAGAAAACCACAAAGCCAGGAGCTCCAGGGACGCTCACCATGCGAAAGGCAGGCCAAGTTGAGTACGGTACAGCCAAAACCTTGCTGCCTCCTCTTCTTTCTGCTTGGAAGTCGCCACAGCCCACTGTGTGATTTCTGACGCACATTATGCTTATGGTTATCCATGCACCTAGCATTAGGGTTGAGAAAACCACAAGGCCAGGACCACCAGGGATGCTCACCATGCCAAAGGCAGGCCAAGGTGAGCACGGTATAGCCAAAACCTTGCTCCCTCTTCTTCTTTCTGATTGGAACTCACCACAGCCCAATGCTCGATTCCTGGCTCAAACTACGGTTAGGGTTAGGGTTAGGGTTCCGCCTAGGGTTAGGGTTGAGAAAACCACAAAGCCAGGAGCTCCAGGGACACACACCATGCGAAAGGCAGGCCAAGTTGAGTACGGTACAGCCAAAACCTTGCTGCCTCCTCTTCTTTCTGCTTGGAACTCACCATAGCCCACGGTGTGATTTCTGACGCACATTATGCTTATGGTTATGGATACACCTAGAGTTAGGCTTGAGAAAACCACAAAGCCAGGAGCTCCAGGGACGCTCACCATGCGAAAGGCAGGCCAAGGTGAGCGCAGTACAGCCAAAACCTTGCCGTCTCCTCTTGTGTCTGCTTGGAAGTCGCCACAGCCCACTGTGTGATTTCTGACGCACATTATGCTTATGGTTATCCATGCACCTAGCATTAGGGTTGAGAAAACCACAAGGCCAGGACCACCAGGGATGCTCACCATGCCAAAGGCAGGCCAAGGTGAGCACGGTATAGCCAAAACCTTGCTCCCTCTTCTTCTTTCTGATTGGAACTCACCACAGCCCAATGCTCGATTCCTGGCTCAAACTACGGTTAGGGTTAGGGTTAGGGTTCCGCCTAGGGTTAGGGTTGAGAAAACCACAAAGCCAGGAGCTCCAGGGACGCTCACCATGCGAAAGGCAGGCCAAGGTGAGCGCAGTACAGCCAAAACCTTGCCGTCTCCTCTTGTGTCTGCTTGGAAGTCGCCACAGCCCACTGTGTGATTTCTGACGCACATTATGCTTATGGTTATCCATGCACCTAGCATTAGGGTTGAGAAAACCACAAGGCCAGGACCACCAGGGATGCTCACCATGCCAAAGGCAGGCCAAGGTGAGCACAGTATAGCCAAAACCTTGCTCCCTCTTCTTCTTTCTGATTGGAACTCACCACAGCCCAATGCTCGATTCCTGGCTCAAACTACGGTTAGGGTTAGGGTTAGGGTTCCGCCTAGGGTTAGGGTTGAGAAAACCACAAAGCCAGGAGCTCCAGGGACACACACCATGCGAAAGGCAGGCCAAGTTGAGTACGGTACAGCCAAAACCTTGCTGCCTCCTCTTCTTTCTGCTTGGAAGTCGCCACAGCCCACTGCGTGGTTTCTGACTCCAACTAGGCTTATGGTTATGGATACACCTAGAGTTAGGCTTGAGAAAACCACAAAGCCAGGAGCTCCAGGGACGCTCACCATGCGAAAGGCAGGCCAAGGTGAGCGCAGTACAGCCAAAACCTTGCCGTCTCCTCTTGTGTCTGCTTGGAAGTCGCCACAGCCCACTGTGTGATTTCTGACGCACATTATGCTTATGGTTATCCATGCACCTAGCATTAGGGTTGAGAAAACCACAAGGCCAGGACCACCAGGGATGCTCACCATGCCAAAGGCAGGCCAAGGTGAGCACGGTATAGCCAAAACCTTGCTCCCTCTTCTTCTTTCTGATTGGAACTCACCACAGCCCAATGCTCGATTCCTGGCTCAAACTACGGTTAGGGTTAGGGTTAGGGTTCCGCCTAGGGTTAGGGTTGAGAAAACCACAAAGCCAGGAGCTCCAGGGACGCTCACCATGCGAAAGGCAGGCCAAGGTGAGCGCAGTACAGCCAAAACCTTGCCGTCTCCTCTTGTGTCTGCTTGGAAGTCGCCACAGCCCACTGTGTGATTTCTGACGCACATTATGCTTATGGTTATCCATGCACCTAGCATTAGGGTTGAGAAAACCACAAGGCCAGGACCACCAGGGATGCTCACCATGCCAAAGGCAGGCCAAGGTGAGCACAGTATAGCCAAAACCTTGCTCCCTCTTCTTCTTTCTGATTGGAACTCACCACAGCCCAATGCTCGATTCCTGGCTCAAACTACGGTTAGGGTTAGGGTTAGGGTTCCGCCTAGGGTTAGGGTTGAGAAAACCACAAAGCCAGGAGCTCCAGGGACACACACCATGCGAAAGGCAGGCCAAGTTGAGTACGGTACAGCCAAAACCTTGCTGCCTCCTCTTCTTTCTGCTTGGAAGTCGCCACAGCCCACTGCGTGGTTTCTGACTCCAACTAGGCTTATGGTTATGGATACACCTAGAGTTAGGCTTGAGAAAACCACAAAGCCAGGAGCTCCAGGGATACTCACCCTGCTACAGTCAGGCCAAGGTGAGCACAGTACAGCCAAAACCTTGCTGCCTCCTCTTCTTCCTTGAGATTGGAACTCGCCACAGCCCAATGCCCGATTTCTGGCTCAAACTACAGTTAGGGTTAGGGTTAGGGTTCCGCCTAGGGTTAGGGTTGAGAAAACCACAAAGCCAGGAGCTCCAGGGACACCCACCATGCGAAAGGCAGGCCAAGTTGAGTACGGTACAGCCAAAACCTTGCTGCCTCCTCTTCTTTCTGCTTGGAAGTCGCCACAGCCCACTGCGTGGTTTCTGACTCCAACTAGGCTTATGGTTATGGATACACCTAGAGTTAGGCTTGAGAAAACCACAAAGCCAGGAGCTCCAGGGACACTCACCATGCGAAAGTCAGGCCAAGCTGAGCGCAGTACAGCCAAAACCTTGCTGCCTCCTCTTCTTTCTGCTTGGAAGTCACCACAGCCCACTGCGTGGTTTCTGACTCCAACTAGGCTTATGGTTATGGATACACCTAGAGTTAGGCTTGAGAAAACCACAAAGCCAGGAGCTCCAGGGATACTCACCCTGCTACAGTCAGGCCAAGGTGAGCACAGTACAGCCAAAACCTTGCTGCCTCCTCTTCTTCCTTGAGATTGGAACTCACCACAGCCCAATGCCTGATTTCTGGCTCAAACTACGGTTAGGGTTAGGGTTAGGGTTCCGCCTAGGGTTAGGGTTGAGAAAACCACAAAGCCAGGAGCTCCAGGGACACACACCATGCGAAAGGCAGGCCAAGTTGAGTACGGTACAGCCAAAACCTTGCTGCCTCCTCTTCTTTCTGCTTGGAACTCACCATAGCCCACGGTGTGATTTCTGACGCACGCCTGGCATATGGTTATGGATACACCTAGAGTTAGGCTTGAGAAAACCACAAAGCCAGGAGCTCCAGGGACGCTCACCATGCGAAAGGCAGGCCAAGGTGAGCGCAGTACAGCCAAAACCTTGCCGTCTCCTCTTGTGTCTGCTTGGAAGTCGCCACAGCCCACTGTGTGATTTCTGACGCACATTATGCTTATGGTTATCCATGCACCTAGCATTAGGGTTGAGAAAACCACAAGGCCAGGACCACCAGGGATGCTCACCATGCCAAAGGCAGGCCAAGGTGAGCACGGTATAGCCAAAACCTTGCTCCCTCTTCTTCTTTCTGATTGGAACTCACCACAGCCCAATGCTCGATTCCTGGCTCAAACTACGGTTAGGGTTAGGGTTAGGGTTCCGCCTAGGGTTAGGGTTGAGAAAACCACAAAGCCAGGAGCTCCAGGGACACACACCATGCGAAAGGCAGGCCAAGTTGAGTACGGTACAGCCAAAACCTTGCTGCCTCCTCTTCTTTCTGCTTGGAAGTCGCCACAGCCCACTGCGTGGTTTCTGACTCCAACTAGGCTTATGGTTATGGATACACCTAGAGTTAGGCTTGAGAAAACCACAAAGCCAGGAGCTCCAGGGATACTCACCCTGCTACAGTCAGGCCAAGGTGAGCACAGTACAGCCAAAACCTTGCTGCCTCCTCTTCTTCCTTGAGATTGGAACTCGCCACAGCCCAATGCCCGATTTCTGGCTCAAACTACGGTTAGGGTTAGGGTTAGGGTTCCGCCTAGGGTTAGGGTTGAGAAAACCACAAAGCCAGGAGCTCCAGGGACACCCACCATGCGAAAGGCAGGCCAAGTTGAGTACGGTACAGCCAAAACCTTGCTGCCTCCTCTTCTTTCTGCTTGGAAGTCGCCACAGCCCACTGCGTGGTTTCTGACTCCAACTAGGCTTATGGTTATGGATACACCTAGAGTTAGGCTTGAGAAAACCACAAAGCCAGGAGCTCCAGGGACACTCACCATGCGAAAGTCAGGCCAAGCTGAGCGCAGTACAGCCAAAACCTTGCTGCCTCCTCTTCTTTCTGCTTGGAAGTCACCACAGCCCACTGCGTGGTTTCTGACTCCAACTAGGCTTATGGTTATGGATACACCTAGAGTTAGGCTTGAGAAAACCACAAAGCCAGGAGCTCCAGGGATACTCACCCTGCTGCAGTCAGGCCAAGGTGAGCACAGTACAGCCAAAACCTTGCTGCCTCCTCTTCTTCCTTGAGATTGGAACTCACCACAGCCCAATGCCTGATTTCTGGCTCAAACTACGGTTAGGGTTAGGGTTAGGGTTCCGGCTAGGGTTAGGGTTGAGAAAACCACAAAGCCAGGAGCTCCAGGGACACACACCATGCGAAAGGCAGGCCAAGTTGAGTACGGTACAGCCAAAACCTTGCTGCCTCCTCTTCTTTCTGCTTGGAACTCACCATAGCCCACGGTGTGATTTCTGACGCACGCCTGGCATATGGTTATGGATACACCAAGAGTTAGACTTGAGAAAACCACAAAGCCAGGAGCTCCAGGGACGCTCACCATGCGAAAGGCAGGCCAAGGTGAGCGCAGTACAGCCAAAACCTTGCTGCCTCCTCTTCTGTCTGCTTGGAAGTCGCCACAGCCCACTGTGTGATTTCTGACGCACATTATGCTTATGGTTATCCATGCACCTAGCATTAGGGTTGAGAAAACCACAAGGCCAGGACCACCAGGGATGCTCACCATGCCAAAGGCAGGCCAAGGTGAGCACGGTATAGCCAAAACCTTGCTCCCTCTTCTTCTTTCTGATTGGAACTCACCACAGCCCAATGCTCGATTCCTGGCTCAAACTACGGTTAGGGTTAGGGTTAGGGTTCCGCCTAGGGTTAGGGTTGAGAAAACCACAAAGCCAGGAGCTCCAGGGACACACACCATGCGAAAGGCAGGCCAAGTTGAGTTCGGTACAGCCAAAACCTTGCTGCCTCCTCTTCTTTCTGCTTGGAAGTCGCCACAGCCCACTGCGTGGTTTCTGACTCCAACTAGGCTTATGGTTATGGATACACCTAGAGTTAGGCTTGAGAAAACCACAAAGCCAGGAGCTCCAGGGATACTCACCCTGCTACAGTCAGGCCAAGGTGAGCACAGTACAGCCAAAACCTTGCTGCCTCCTCTTCTTCCTTGAGATTGGAACTCGCCACAGCCCAATGCCCGATTTCTGGCTCAAACTACGGTTAGGGTTAGGGTTAGGGTTCCGGCTAGGGTTAGGGTTGAGAAAACCACAAAGCCAGGAGCTCCAGGGACACCCACCATGCGAAAGGCAGGCCAAGTTGAGTACGGTACAGCCAAAACCTTGCTGCCTCCTCTTCTTTCTGCTTGGAAGTCGCCACAGCCCACTGCGTGGTTTCTGACTCCAACTAGGCTTATGGTTATGGATACACCTAGAGTTAGGCTTGAGAAAACCACAAAGCCAGGAGCTCCAGGGACACTCACCATGCGAAAGTCAGGCCAAGCTGAGCGCAGTACAGCCAAAACCTTGCTGCCTCCTCTTCTTTCTGCTTGGAAGTCACCACAGCCCACTGCGTGGTTTCTGACTCCAACTAGGCTTATGGTTATGGATACACCTAGAGTTAGGCTTGAGAAAACCACAAAGCCAGGAGCTCCAGGGATACTCACCCTGCTGCAGTCAGGCCAAGGTGAGCACAGTACAGCCAAAACCTTGCTGCCTCCTCTTCTTCCTTGAGATTGGAACTCGCCACAGCCCAATGCCCGATTTCTGGCTCAAACTACGGTTAGGGTTAGGGTTAGAGTTCCGGCTAGGGTTAGGGTTGAGAAAACCACAAAGCCAGGAGCTCCAGGGACACACACCATGCGAAAGGCAGGCCAAGTTGAGTACGGTACAGCCAAAACCTTGCTGCCTCCTCTTCTTTCTGCTTGGAACTCACCATAGCCCACGGTGTGATTTCTGACGCACGCCTGGCATATGGTTATGGATACACCTAGAGTTAGGCTTGAGAAAACCACAAAGCCAGGAGCTCCAGGGACGCTCACCATGCGAAAGGCAGGCCAAGGTGAGCGCAGTACAGCCAAAACCTTGCCGTCTCCTCTTGTGTCTGCTTGGAAGTCACCACAGCCCACTGTGTGATTTCTGACGCACATTATGCTTATGGTTATCCATGCACCTAGCATTAGGGTTGAGAAAACCACAAGGCCAGGACCACCAGGGATACTCACCATGCCAAAGGCAGGCCAAGGTGAGCACGGTATAGCCAAAACCTTGCTCCCTCTTCTTCTTTCTGATTGGAACTCACCACAGCCCAATGCTCGATTCCTGGCTCAAACTACGGTTAGGGTTAGGGTTAGGGTTCCGCCTAGGGTTAGGGTTGAGAAAACCACAAAGCCAGGAGCTCCAGGGACGCTCCCCATGCGAAAGGCAGGCCAAGGTGAGCGCAGTACAGCCAAAACCTTGCTGTCTCCTCTTGTGTCTGCTTGGAAGTCGCCACAGCCCACTGTGTGATTTCTGACGCACATTATGCTTATGGTTATCCATGCACCTAGCATTAGGGTTGAGAAAACCACAAGGCCAGGACCACCAGGGATGCTCACCATGCCAAAGGCAGGCCAAGGTGAGCACAGTATAGCCAAAACCTTGCTCCCTCTTCTTCTTTCTGATTGGAACTCACCACAGCCCAATGCTCGATTCCTGGCTCAAACTACGGTTAGGGTTAGGGTTAGGGTTCCGCCTAGGGTTAGGGTTGAGAAAACCACAAAGCCAGGAGCTCCAGGGACACACACCATGCGAAAGGCAGGCCAAGTTGAGTACGGTACAGCCAAAACCTTGCTGCCTCCTCTTCTTTCTGCTTGGAAGTCGCCACAGCCCACTGCGTGGTTTCTGACTCCAACTAGGCTTATGGTTATGGATACACCTAGAGTTAGGCTTGAGAAAACCACAAAGCCAGGAGCTCCAGGGATACTCACCCTGCTACAGTCAGGCCAAGGTGAGCACAGTACAGCCAAAACCTTGCTGCCTCCTCTTCTTCCTTGAGATTGGAACTCGCCACAGCCCAATGCCCGATTTCTGGCTCAAACTACGGTTAGGGTTAGGGTTCCGCCTAGGGTTAGGGTTGAGAAAACCACAAAGCCAGGAGCTCCAGGGACACACACCATGCGAAAGGCAGGCCAAGTTGAGTACGGTACAGCCAAAACCTTGCTGCCTCCTCTTCTTTCTGCTTGGAAGTCGCCACAGCCCACTGCGTGGTTTCTGACTCCAACTAGGCTTATGGTTATGGATACACCTAGAGTTAGGCTTGAGAAAACCACAAAGCCAGGAGCTCCAGGGACACTCACCATGCGAAAGTCAGGCCAAGCTGAGCGCAGTACAGCCAAAACCTTGCTGCCTCCTCTTCTTTCTGCTTGGAAGTCACCACAGCCCACTGCGTGGTTTCTGACTCCAACTAGGCTTATGGTTATGGATACACCTAGAGTTAGGCTTGAGAAAACCACAAAGCCAGGAGCTCCAGGGATACTCACCCTGCTACAGTCAGGCCAAGGTGAGCACAGTACTGCCAAAACCTTGCTGCCTCCTCTTCTTCCTTGAGATTGGAACTCGCCACAGCCCAATGCCTGATTTCTGGCTCAAACTACGGTTAGGGTTAGGGTTAGGGTTCCGCCTAGGGTTAGGGTTGAGAAAACCACAAAGCCAGGAGCTCCAGGGACACACACCATGCGAAAGGCAGGCCAAGTTGAGTACGGTACAGCCAAAACCTTGCTGCCTCCTCTTCTTTCTGCTTGGAACTCACCATAGCCCACGGTGTGATTTCTGACGCACGCCTGGCATATGGTTATGGATACACCTAGAGTTAGGCTTGAGAAAACCACAAAGCCAGGAGCTCCAGGGACGCTCACCATGCGAAAGGCAGGCCAAGGTGAGCGCAGTACAGCCAAAACCTTGCCGTCTCCTCTTGTGTCTGCTTGGAAGTCGCCACAGCCCACTGTGTGATTTCTGACGCACATTATGCTTATGGTTATCCATGCACCTAGCATTAGGGTTGAGAAAACCACAAGGCCAGGACCACCAGGGATGCTCACCATGCCAAAGGCAGGCCAAGGTGAGCACGGTATAGCCAAAACCTTGCTCCCTCTTCTTCTTTCTGATTGGAACTCACCACAGCCCAATGCTCGATTCCTGGCTCAAACTACGGTTAGGGTTAGGGTTAGGGTTCCGCCTAGGGTTAGGGTTGAGAAAACCACAAAGCCAGGAGCTCCAGGGACACACACCATGCGAAAGGCAGGCCAAGTTGAGTACGGTACAGCCAAAACCTTGCTGCCTCCTCTTCTTTCTGCTTGGAAGTCGCCACAGCCCACTGCGTGGTTTCTGACTCCAACTAGGCTTATGGTTATGGATACACCTAGAGTTAGGCTTGAGAAAACCACAAAGCCAGGAGCTCCAGGGATACTCACCCTGCTACAGTCAGGCCAAGGTGAGCACAGTACAGCCAAAACCTTGCTGCCTCCTCTTCTTCCTTGAGATTGGAACTCGCCACAGCCCAATGCCCGATTTCTGGCTCAAACTACGGTTAGGGTTAGGGTTAGAGTTCCGGCTAGGGTTAGGGTTGAGAAAACCACAAAGCCAGGAGCTCCAGGGACACACACCATGCGAAAGGCAGGCCAAGTTGAGTACGGTACAGCCAAAACCTTGCTGCCTCCTCTTCTTTCTGCTTGGAAGTCGCCACAGCCCACTGTGTGATTTCTGACGCACATTATGCTTATGGTTATCCATGCACCTAGCATTAGGGTTGAGAAAACCACAAGGCCAGGACCACCAGGGATGCTCACCATGCCAAAGGCAGGCCAAGGTGAGCACGGTATAGCCAAAACCTTGCTCCCTCTTCTTCTTTCTGATTGGAACTCACCACAGCCCAATGCTCGATTCCTGGCTCAAACTACGGTTAGGGTTAGGGTTAGGGTTCCGCCTAGGGTTAGGGTTGAGAAAACCACAAAGCCAGGAGCTCCAGGGACACACACCATGCGAAAGGCAGGCCAAGTTGAGTACGGTACAGCCAAAACCTTGCTGCCTCCTCTTCTTTCTGCTTGGAAGTCGCCACAGCCCACTGCGTGGTTTCTGACTCCAACTAGGCTTATGGTTATGGATACACCTAGAGTTAGGCTTGAGAAAACCACAAAGCCAGGAGCTCCAGGGATACTCACCCTGCTACAGTCAGGCCAAGGTGAGCACAGTACAGCCAAAACCTTGCTGCCTCCTCTTCTTCCTTGAGATTGGAACTCGCCACAGCCCAATGCCCGATTTCTGGCTCAAACTACGGTTAGGGTTAGGGTTAGAGTTCCGGCTAGGGTTAGGGTTGAGAAAACCACAAAGCCAGGAGCTCCAGGGACGCTCACCATGCGAAAGGCAGGCCAAGTTGAGTACGGTACAGCCAAAACCTTGCTGCCTCCTCTTCTTTCTGCTTGGAAGTCGCCACAGCCCACTGTGTGATTTCTGACGCACATTATGCTTATGGTTATCCATGCACCTAGCATTAGGGTTGAGAAAACCACAAGGCCAGGACCACCAGGGATGCTCACCATGCCAAAGGCAGGCCAAGGTGAGCACGGTATAGCCAAAACCTTGCTCCCTCTTCTTCTTTCTGATTGGAACTCACCACAGCCCAATGCTCGATTCCTGGCTCAAACTACGGTTAGGGTTAGGGTTAGGGTTCCGCCTAGGGTTAGGGTTGAGAAAACCACAAAGCCAGGAGCTCCAGGGACACACACCATGCGAAAGGCAGGCCAAGTTGAGTACGGTACAGCCAAAACCTTGCTGCCTCCTCTTCTTTCTGCTTGGAACTCACCATAGCCCACGGTGTGATTTCTGACGCACGCCTGGCATATGGTTATGGATACACCTAGAGTTAGGCTTGAGAAAACCACAAAGCCAGGAGCTCCAGGGACGCTCACCATGCGAAAGGCAGGCCAAGGTGAGCGCAGTACAGCCAAAACCTTGCCGTCTCCTCTTGTGTCTGCTTGGAAGTCGCCACAGCCCACTGTGTGATTTCTGACGCACATTATGCTTATGGTTATCCATGCACCTAGCATTAGGGTTGAGAAAACCACAAGGCCAGGACCACCAGGGATGCTCACCATGCCAAAGGCAGGCCAAGGTGAGCACGGTATAGCCAAAACCTTGCTCCCTCTTCTTCTTTCTGATTGGAACTCACCACAGCCCAATGCTCGATTCCTGGCTCAAACTACGGTTAGGGTTAGGGTTAGGGTTCCGCCTAGGGTTAGGGTTGAGAAAACCACAAAGCCAGGAGCTCCAGGGACGCTCACCATGCGAAAGGCAGGCCAAGGTGAGCGCAGTACAGCCAAAACCTTGCCGTCTCCTCTTGTGTCTGCTTGGAAGTCGCCACAGCCCACTGTGTGATTTCTGACGCACATTATGCTTATGGTTATCCATGCACCTAGCATTAGGGTTGAGAAAACCACAAGGCCAGGACCACCAGGGATGCTCACCATGCCAAAGGCAGGCCAAGGTGAGCACAGTATAGCCAAAACCTTGCTCCCTCTTCTTCTTTCTGATTGGAACTCACCACAGCCCAATGCTCGATTCCTGGCTCAAACTACGGTTAGGGTTAGGGTTAGGGTTCCGCCTAGGGTTAGGGTTGAGAAAACCACAAAGCCAGGAGCTCCAGGGACACACACCATGCGAAAGGCAGGCCAAGTTGAGTACGGTACAGCCAAAACCTTGCTGCCTCCTCTTCTTTCTGCTTGGAAGTCGCCACAGCCCACTGCGTGGTTTCTGACTCCAACTAGGCTTATGGTTATGGATACACCTAGAGTTAGGCTTGAGAAAACCACAAAGCCAGGAGCTCCAGGGATACTCACCCTGCTACAGTCAGGCCAAGGTGAGCACAGTACAGCCAAAACCTTGCTGCCTCCTCTTCTTCCTTGAGATTGGAACTCGCCACAGCCCAATGCCCGATTTCTGGCTCAAACTACAGTTAGGGTTAGGGTTAGGGTTCCGCCTAGGGTTAGGGTTGAGAAAACCACAAAGCCAGGAGCTCCAGGGACACCCACCATGCGAAAGGCAGGCCAAGTTGAGTACGGTACAGCCAAAACCTTGCTGCCTCCTCTTCTTTCTGCTTGGAAGTCGCCACAGCCCACTGCGTGGTTTCTGACTCCAACTAGGCTTATGGTTATGGATACACCTAGAGTTAGGCTTGAGAAAACCACAAAGCCAGGAGCTCCAGGGACACTCACCATGCGAAAGTCAGGCCAAGCTGAGCGCAGTACAGCCAAAACCTTGCTGCCTCCTCTTCTTTCTGCTTGGAAGTCACCACAGCCCACTGCGTGGTTTCTGACTCCAACTAGGCTTATGGTTATGGATACACCTAGAGTTAGGCTTGAGAAAACCACAAAGCCAGGAGCTCCAGGGATACTCACCCTGCTACAGTCAGGCCAAGGTGAGCACAGTACAGCCAAAACCTTGCTGCCTCCTCTTCTTCCTTGAGATTGGAACTCACCACAGCCCAATGCCTGATTTCTGGCTCAAACTACGGTTAGGGTTAGGGTTAGGGTTCCGCCTAGGGTTAGGGTTGAGAAAACCACAAAGCCAGGAGCTCCAGGGACACACACCATGCGAAAGGCAGGCCAAGTTGAGTACGGTACAGCCAAAACCTTGCTGCCTCCTCTTCTTTCTGCTTGGAACTCACCATAGCCCACGGTGTGATTTCTGACGCACGCCTGGCATATGGTTATGGATACACCTAGAGTTAGGCTTGAGAAAACCACAAAGCCAGGAGCTCCAGGGACGCTCACCATGCGAAAGGCAGGCCAAGGTGAGCGCAGTACAGCCAAAACCTTGCCGTCTCCTCTTGTGTCTGCTTGGAAGTCGCCACAGCCCACTGTGTGATTTCTGACGCACATTATGCTTATGGTTATCCATGCACCTAGCATTAGGGTTGAGAAAACCACAAGGCCAGGACCACCAGGGATGCTCACCATGCCAAAGGCAGGCCAAGGTGAGCACGGTATAGCCAAAACCTTGCTCCCTCTTCTTCTTTCTGATTGGAACTCACCACAGCCCAATGCTCGATTCCTGGCTCAAACTACGGTTAGGGTTAGGGTTAGGGTTCCGCCTAGGGTTAGGGTTGAGAAAACCACAAAGCCAGGAGCTCCAGGGACACACACCATGCGAAAGGCAGGCCAAGTTGAGTACGGTACAGCCAAAACCTTGCTGCCTCCTCTTCTTTCTGCTTGGAAGTCGCCACAGCCCACTGCGTGGTTTCTGACTCCAACTAGGCTTATGGTTATGGATACACCTAGAGTTAGGCTTGAGAAAACCACAAAGCCAGGAGCTCCAGGGATACTCACCCTGCTACAGTCAGGCCAAGGTGAGCACAGTACAGCCAAAACCTTGCTGCCTCCTCTTCTTCCTTGAGATTGGAACTCGCCACAGCCCAATGCCCGATTTCTGGCTCAAACTACGGTTAGGGTTAGGGTTAGGGTTCCGCCTAGGGTTAGGGTTGAGAAAACCACAAAGCCAGGAGCTCCAGGGACACCCACCATGCGAAAGGCAGGCCAAGTTGAGTACGGTACAGCCAAAACCTTGCTGCCTCCTCTTCTTTCTGCTTGGAAGTCGCCACAGCCCACTGCGTGGTTTCTGACTCCAACTAGGCTTATGGTTATGGATACACCTAGAGTTAGGCTTGAGAAAACCACAAAGCCAGGAGCTCCAGGGACACTCACCATGCGAAAGTCAGGCCAAGCTGAGCGCAGTACAGCCAAAACCTTGCTGCCTCCTCTTCTTTCTGCTTGGAAGTCACCACAGCCCACTGCGTGGTTTCTGACTCCAACTAGGCTTATGGTTATGGATACACCTAGAGTTAGGCTTGAGAAAACCACAAAGCCAGGAGCTCCAGGGATACTCACCCTGCTGCAGTCAGGCCAAGGTGAGCACAGTACAGCCAAAACCTTGCTGCCTCCTCTTCTTCCTTGAGATTGGAACTCACCACAGCCCAATGCCTGATTTCTGGCTCAAACTACGGTTAGGGTTAGGGTTAGGGTTCCGGCTAGGGTTAGGGTTGAGAAAACCACAAAGCCAGGAGCTCCAGGGACACACACCATGCGAAAGGCAGGCCAAGTTGAGTACGGTACAGCCAAAACCTTGCTGCCTCCTCTTCTTTCTGCTTGGAACTCACCATAGCCCACGGTGTGATTTCTGACGCACGCCTGGCATATGGTTATGGATACACCAAGAGTTAGACTTGAGAAAACCACAAAGCCAGGAGCTCCAGGGACGCTCACCATGCGAAAGGCAGGCCAAGGTGAGCGCAGTACAGCCAAAACCTTGCTGTCTCCTCTTGTGTCTGCTTGGAAGTCGCCACAGCCCACTGTGTGATTTCTGACGCACATTATGCTTATGGTTATCCATGCACCTAGCATTAGGGTTGAGAAAACCACAAGGCCAGGACCACCAGGGATGCTCACCATGCCAAAGGCAGGCCAAGGTGAGCACAGTATAGCCAAAACCTTGCTCCCTCTTCTTCTTTCTGATTGGAACTCACCACAGCCCAATGCTCGATTCCTGGCTCAAACTACGGTTAGGGTTAGGGTTAGGGTTCCGCCTAGGGTTAGGGTTGAGAAAACCACAAAGCCAGGAGCTCCAGGGACACACACCATGCGAAAGGCAGGCCAAGTTGAGTACGGTACAGCCAAAACCTTGCTGCCTCCTCTTCTTTCTGCTTGGAAGTCGCCACAGCCCACTGCGTGGTTTCTGACTCCAACTAGGCTTATGGTTATGGATACACCTAGAGTTAGGCTTGAGAAAACCACAAAGCCAGGAGCTCCAGGGATACTCACCCTGCTACAGTCAGGCCAAGGTGAGCACAGTACAGCCAAAACCTTGCTGCCTCCTCTTCTTCCTTGAGATTGGAACTCGCCACAGCCCAATGCCCGATTTCTGGCTCAAACTACGGTTAGGGTTAGGGTTCCGCCTAGGGTTAGGGTTGAGAAAACCACAAAGCCAGGAGCTCCAGGGACACACACCATGCGAAAGGCAGGCCAAGTTGAGTACGGTACAGCCAAAACCTTGCTGCCTCCTCTTCTTTCTGCTTGGAAGTCGCCACAGCCCACTGCGTGGTTTCTGACTCCAACTAGGCTTATGGTTATGGATACACCTAGAGTTAGGCTTGAGAAAACCACAAAGCCAGGAGCTCCAGGGACACTCACCATGCGAAAGTCAGGCCAAGCTGAGCGCAGTACAGCCAAAACCTTGCTGCCTCCTCTTCTTTCTGCTTGGAAGTCACCACAGCCCACTGCGTGGTTTCTGACTCCAACTAGGCTTATGGTTATGGATACACCTAGAGTTAGGCTTGAGAAAACCACAAAGCCAGGAGCTCCAGGGATACTCACCCTGCTACAGTCAGGCCAAGGTGAGCACAGTACTGCCAAAACCTTGCTGCCTCCTCTTCTTCCTTGAGATTGGAACTCGCCACAGCCCAATGCCCGATTTCTGGCTCAAACTACGGTTAGGGTTAGGGTTAGGGTTCCGCCTAGGGTTAGGGTTGAGAAAACCACAAAGCCAGGAGCTCCAGGGACACACACCATGCGAAAGGCAGGCCAAGTTGAGTACGGTACAGCCAAAACCTTGCTGCCTCCTCTTCTTTCTGCTTGGAACTCACCATAGCCCACGGTGTGATTTCTGACGCACGCCTGGCATATGGTTATGGATACACCTAGAGTTAGGCTTGAGAAAACCACAAAGCCAGGAGCTCCAGGGACGCTCACCATGCGAAAGGCAGGCCAAGGTGAGCGCAGTACAGCCAAAACCTTGCCGTCTCCTCTTGTGTCTGCTTGGAAGTCGCCACAGCCCACTGTGTGATTTCTGACGCACATTATGCTTATGGTTATCCATGCACCTAGCATTAGGGTTGAGAAAACCACAAGGCCAGGACCACCAGGGATGCTCACCATGCCAAAGGCAGGCCAAGGTGAGCACGGTATAGCCAAAACCTTGCTCCCTCTTCTTCTTTCTGATTGGAACTCACCACAGCCCAATGCTCGATTCCTGGCTCAAACTACGGTTAGGGTTAGGGTTAGGGTTCCGCCTAGGGTTAGGGTTGAGAAAACCACAAAGCCAGGAGCTCCAGGGACACACACCATGCGAAAGGCAGGCCAAGTTGAGTACGGTACAGCCAAAACCTTGCTGCCTCCTCTTCTTTCTGCTTGGAAGTCGCCACAGCCCACTGCGTGGTTTCTGACTCCAACTAGGCTTATGGTTATGGATACACCTAGAGTTAGGCTTGAGAAAACCACAAAGCCAGGAGCTCCAGGGATACTCACCCTGCTACAGTCAGGCCAAGGTGAGCGCAGTACAGCCAAAACCTTGCTGCCTCCTCTTCTTCCTTGAGATTGGAACTCGCCACAGCCCAATGCCCGATTTCTGGCTCAAACTACGGTAAGGGTTAGGGTTAGGGTTCCGGCTAGGGTTAGGGTTGAGAAAACCACAAAGCCAGGAGCTCCAGGGACACACACCATGCGAAAGGCAGGCCAAGTTGAGTACGGTACAGCCAAAACCTTGCTGCCTCCTCTTCTTTCTGCTTGGAACTCACCATAGCCCACGGTGTGATTTCTGACGCACGCCTGGCATATGGTTATGGATACACCAAGAGTTAGGCTTGAGAAAACCACA
This sequence comes from Coloeus monedula, assembly GCF_965178545.1. Lineage (NCBI taxonomy): Eukaryota > Metazoa > Chordata > Aves > Passeriformes > Corvidae > Coloeus > Coloeus monedula. The sequence goes on along the minus strand of NW_028120813.1, from coordinate 720,027 downwards.
AAGCCAGGAGCTCCAGGGACGCTCACCATGCGAAAGGCAGGCCAAGGTGAGCGCAGTACAGCCAAAACCTTGCCGTCTCCTCTTGTGTCTGCTTGGAAGTCGCCACAGCCCACTGTGTGATTTCTGACGCACATTATGCTTATGGTTATCCATGCACCTAGCATTAGGGTTGAGAAAACCACAAGGCCAGGACCACCAGGGATGCTCACCATGCCAAAGGCAGGCCAAGGTGAGCACGGTATAGCCAAAACCTTGCTCCCTCTTCTTCTTTCTGATTGGAACTCACCACAGCCCAATGCTCGATTCCTGGCTCAAACTACGGTTAGGGTTAGGGTTAGGGTTCCGCCTAGGGTTAGGGTTGAGAAAACCACAAAGCCAGGAGCTCCAGGGACACACACCATGCGAAAGGCAGGCCAAGTTGAGTTCGGTACAGCCAAAACCTTGCTGCCTCCTCTTCTTTCTGCTTGGAAGTCGCCACAGCCCACTGCGTGGTTTCTGACTCCAACTAGGCTTATGGTTATGGATACACCTAGAGTTAGGCTTGAGAAAACCACAAAGCCAGGAGCTCCAGGGATACTCACCCTGCTACAGTCAGGCCAAGGTGAGCACAGTACAGCCAAAACCTTGCTGCCTCCTCTTCTTCCTTGAGATTGGAACTCGCCACAGCCCAATGCCCGATTTCTGGCTCAAACTACGGTTAGGGTTAGGGTTAGGGTTCCGCCTAGGGTTAGGGTTGAGAAAACCACAAAGCCAGGAGCTCCAGGGACACCCACCATGCGAAAGGCAGGCCAAGTTGAGTACGGTACAGCCAAAACCTTGCTGCCTCCTCTTCTTTCTGCTTGGAAGTCGCCACAGCCCACTGCGTGGTTTCTGACTCCAACTAGGCTTATGGTTATGGATACACCTAGAGTTAGGCTTGAGAAAACCACAAAGCCAGGAGCTCCAGGGACACTCACCATGCGAAAGTCAGGCCAAGCTGAGCGCAGTACAGCCAAAACCTTGCTGCCTCCTCTTCTTTCTGCTTGGAAGTCACCACAGCCCACTGCGTGGTTTCTGACTCCAACTAGGCTTATGGTTATGGATACACCTAGAGTTAGGCTTGAGAAAACCACAAAGCCAGGAGCTCCAGGGATACTCACCCTGCTGCAGTCAGGCCAAGGTGAGCACAGTACTGCCAAAACCTTGCTGCCTCCTCTTCTTCCTTGAGATTGGAACTCACCACAGCCCAATGCCTGATTTCTGGCTCAAACTACGGTTAGGGTTAGGGTTAGGGTTCCGGCTAGGGTTAGGGTTGAGAAAACCACAAAGCCAGGAGCTCCAGGGACACACACCATGCGAAAGGCAGGCCAAGTTGAGTACGGTACAGCCAAAACCTTGCTGCCTCCTCTTCTTTCTGCTTGGAACTCACCATAGCCCACGGTGTGATTTCTGACGCACGCCTGGCATATGGTTATGGATACACCTAGAGTTAGGCTTGAGAAAACCACAAAGCCAGGAGCTCCAGGGACACACACCATGCGAAAGGCAGGCCAAGGTGAGCGCAGTACAGCCAAAACCTTGCTGTCTCCTCTTGTGTCTGCTTGGAAGTCGCCACAGCCCACTGTGTGATTTCTGACGCACATTATGCTTATGGTTATCCATGCACCTAGCATTAGGGTTGAGAAAACCACAAGGCCAGGACCACCAGGGATGCTCACCATGCCAAAGGCAGGCCAAGGTGAGCACAGTATAGCCAAAACCTTGCTCCCTCTTCTTCTTTCTGATTGGAACTCACCACAGCCCAATGCTCGATTCCTGGCTCAAACTACGGTTAGGGTTAGGGTTAGGGTTCCGCCTAGGGTTAGGGTTGAGAAAACCACAAAGCCAGGAGCTCCAGGGACACACACCATGCGAAAGGCAGGCCAAGTTGAGTACGGTACAGCCAAAACCTTGCTGCCTCCTCTTCTTTCTGCTTGGAAGTCGCCACAGCCCACTGCGTGGTTTCTGACTCCAACTAGGCTTATGGTTATGGATACACCTAGAGTTAGGCTTGAGAAAACCACAAAGCCAGGAGCTCCAGGGATACTCACCCTGCTACAGTCAGGCCAAGGTGAGTACGGTACAGCCAAAACCTTGCTGCCTCCTCTTCTTTCTGCTTGGAAGTCGCCACAGCCCACTGCGTGGTTTCTGACTCCAACTAGGCTTATGGTTATGGATACACCTAGAGTTAGGCTTGAGAAAACCACAAAGCCAGGAGCTCCAGGGATACTCACCCTGCTACAGTCAGGCCAAGGTGAGCACAGTACAGCCAAAACCTTGCTGCCTCCTCTTCTTCCTTGAGATTGGAACTCGCCACAGCCCAATGCCCGATTTCTGGCTCAAACTACGGTTAGGGTTAGGGTTCCGCCTAGGGTTAGGGTTGAGAAAACCACAAAGCCAGGAGCTCCAGGGACACACACCATGCGAAAGGCAGGCCAAGTTGAGTACGGTACAGCCAAAACCTTGCTGCCTCCTCTTCTTTCTGCTTGGAAGTCGCCACAGCCCACTGCGTGGTTTCTGACTCCAACTAGGCTTATGGTTATGGATACACCTAGAGTTAGGCTTGAGAAAACCACAAAGCCAGGAGCTCCAGGGACACTCACCATGCGAAAGTCAGGCCAAGCTGAGCGCAGTACAGCCAAAACCTTGCTGCCTCCTCTTCTTTCTGCTTGGAAGTCACCACAGCCCACTGCGTGGTTTCTGACTCCAACTAGGCTTATGGTTATGGATACACCTAGAGTTAGGCTTGAGAAAACCACAAAGCCAGGAGCTCCAGGGATACTCACCCTGCTACAGTCAGGCCAAGGTGAGCACAGTACTGCCAAAACCTTGCTGCCTCCTCTTCTTCCTTGAGATTGGAACTCGCCACAGCCCAATGCCCGATTTCTGGCTCAAACTACGGTTAGGGTTAGGGTTAGGGTTCCGCCTAGGGTTAGGGTTGAGAAAACCACAAAGCCAGGAGCTCCAGGGACACACACCATGCGAAAGGCAGGCCAAGTTGAGTACGGTACAGCCAAAACCTTGCTGCCTCCTCTTCTTTCTGCTTGGAACTCACCATAGCCCACGGTGTGATTTCTGACGCACGCCTGGCATATGGTTATGGATACACCTAGAGTTAGGCTTGAGAAAACCACAAAGCCAGGAGCTCCAGGGACGCTCACCATGCGAAAGGCAGGCCAAGGTGAGCGCAGTACAGCCAAAACCTTGCCGTCTCCTCTTGTGTCTGCTTGGAAGTCGCCACAGCCCACTGTGTGATTTCTGACGCACATTATGCTTATGGTTATCCATGCACCTAGCATTAGGGTTGAGAAAACCACAAGGCCAGGACCACCAGGGATGCTCACCATGCCAAAGGCAGGCCAAGGTGAGCACGGTATAGCCAAAACCTTGCTCCCTCTTCTTCTTTCTGATTGGAACTCACCACAGCCCAATGCTCGATTCCTGGCTCAAACTACGGTTAGGGTTAGGGTTAGGGTTCCGCCTAGGGTTAGGGTTGAGAAAACCACAAAGCCAGGAGCTCCAGGGACACCCACCATGCGAAAGGCAGGCCAAGTTGAGTACGGTACAGCCAAAACCTTGCTGCCTCCTCTTCTTTCTGCTTGGAAGTCGCCACAGCCCACTGCGTGGTTTCTGACTCCAACTAGGCTTATGGTTATGGATACACCTAGAGTTAGGCTTGAGAAAACCACAAAGCCAGGAGCTCCAGGGATACTCACCCTGCTACAGTCAGGCCAAGGTGAGCGCAGTACAGCCAAAACCTTGCTGCCTCCTCTTCTTTCTGCTTGGAAGTCACCACAGCCCACTGCGTGGTTTCTGACTCCAACTAGGCTTATGGTTATGGATACACCTAGAGTTAGGCTTGAGAAAACCACAAAGCCAGGAGCTCCAGGGATACTCACCCTGCTACAGTCAGGCCAAGGTGAGCACAGTACAGCCAAAACCTTGCTGCCTCCTCTTCTTCCTTGAGATTGGAACTCGCCACAGCCCAATGCCCGATTTCTGGCTCAAACTACGGTAAGGGTTAGGGTTAGGGTTCCGGCTAGGGTTAGGGTTGAGAAAACCACAAAGCCAGGAGCTCCAGGGACACACACCATGCGAAAGGCAGGCCAAGTTGAGTACGGTATAGCCAAAACCTTGCTGCCTCCTCTTCTTTCTGCTTGGAACTCACCATAGCCCACGGTGTGATTTCTGACGCACGCCTGGCATATGGTTATGGATACACCAAGAGTTAGGCTTGAGAAAACCACAAAGCCAGGAGCTCCAGGGACGCTCACCATGCGAAAGGCAGGCCAAGGTGAGCGCAGTACAGCCAAAACCTTGCCGTCTCCTCTTGTGTCTGCTTGGAAGTCGCCACAGCCCACTCTGTGATTTCTGACGCACATTATGCTTATGGTTATCCATGCACCTAGCATTAGGGTTGAGAAAACCACAAGGCCAGGACCACCAGGGATGCTCACCATGCCAAAGGCAGGCCAAGGTGAGCACGGTATAGCCAAAACCTTGCTCCCTCTTCTTCTTTCTGATTGGAACTCACCACAGCCCAATGCTCGATTCCTGGCTCAAACTACGGTTAGGGTTAGGGTTAGGGTTCCGCCTAGGGTTAGGGTTGAGAAAACCACAAAGCCAGGAGCTCCAGGGACACACACCATGCGAAAGGCAGGCCAAGTTGAGTTCGGTACAGCCAAAACCTTGCTGCCTCCTCTTCTTTCTGCTTGGAAGTCGCCACAGCCCACTGCGTGGTTTCTGACTCCAACTAGGCTTATGGTTATGGATACACCTAGAGTTAGGCTTGAGAAAACCACAAAGCCAGGAGCTCCAGGGATACTCACCCTGCTACAGTCAGGCCAAGGTGAGCACAGTACAGCCAAAACCTTGCTGCCTCCTCTTCTTCCTTGAGATTGGAACTCGCCACAGCCCAATGCCCGATTTCTGGCTCAAACTACGGTTAGGGTTAGGGTTAGGGTTCCGCCTAGGGTTAGGGTTGAGAAAACCACAAAGCCAGGAGCTCCAGGGACACCCACCATGCGAAAGGCAGGCCAAGTTGAGTACGGTACAGCCAAAACCTTGCTGCCTCCTCTTCTTTCTGCTTGGAAGTCGCCACAGCCCACTGCGTGGTTTCTGACTCCAACTAGGCTTATGGTTATGGATACACCTAGAGTTAGGCTTGAGAAAACCACAAAGCCAGGAGCTCCAGGGACACTCACCATGCGAAAGTCAGGCCAAGCTGAGCGCAGTACAGCCAAAACCTTGCTGCCTCCTCTTCTTTCTGCTTGGAAGTCACCACAGCCCACTGCGTGGTTTCTGACTCCAACTAGGCTTATGGTTATGGATACACCTAGAGTTAGGCTTGAGAAAACCACAAAGCCAGGAGCTCCAGGGATACTCACCCTGCTGCAGTCAGGCCAAGGTGAGCACAGTACTGCCAAAACCTTGCTGCCTCCTCTTCTTCCTTGAGATTGGAACTCACCACAGCCCAATGCCTGATTTCTGGCTCAAACTACGGTTAGGGTTAGGGTTAGGGTTCCGGCTAGGGTTAGGGTTGAGAAAACCACAAAGCCAGGAGCTCCAGGGACACACACCATGCGAAAGGCAGGCCAAGTTGAGTACGGTACAGCCAAAACCTTGCTGCCTCCTCTTCTTTCTGCTTGGAACTCACCATAGCCCACGGTGTGATTTCTGACACACGCCTGGCATATGGTTATGGATACACCTAGAGTTAGGCTTGAGAAAACCACAAAGCCAGGAGCTCCAGGGACGCTCACCATGCGAAAGGCAGGCCAAGGTGAGCGCAGTACAGCCAAAACCTTGCTGTCTCCTCTTGTGTCTGCTTGGAAGTCGCCACAGCCCACTGTGTGATTTCTGACGCACATTATGCTTATGGTTATCCATGCACCTAGCATTAGGGTTGAGAAAACCACAAGGCCAGGACCACCAGGGATGCTCACCATGCCAAAGGCAGGCCAAGGTGAGCACAGTATAGCCAAAACCTTGCTCCCTCTTCTTCTTTCTGATTGGAACTCACCACAGCCCAATGCTCGATTCCTGGCTCAAACTACGGTTAGGGTTAGGGTTAGGGTTCCGCCTAGGGTTAGGGTTGAGAAAACCACAAAGCCAGGAGCTCCAGGGACACACACCATGCGAAAGGCAGGCCAAGTTGAGTACGGTACAGCCAAAACCTTGCTGCCTCCTCTTCTTTCTGCTTGGAAGTCACCACAGCCCACTGCGTGGTTTCTGACTCCAACTAGGCTTATGGTTATGGATACACCTAGAGTTAGGCTTGAGAAAACCACAAAGCCAGGAGCTCCAGGGATACTCACCCTGCTACAGTCAGGCCAAGGTGAGTACGGTACAGCCAAAACCTTGCTGCCTCCTCTTCTTTCTGCTTGGAAGTCGCCACAGCCCACTGCGTGGTTTCTGACTCCAACTAGGCTTATGGTTATGGATACACCTAGAGTTAGGCTTGAGAAAACCACAAAGCCAGGAGCTCCAGGGATACTCACCCTGCTACAGTCAGGCCAAGGTGAGCACAGTACAGCCAAAACCTTGCTGCCTCCTCTTCTTCCTTGAGATTGGAACTCGCCACAGCCCAATGCCCGATTTCTGGCTCAAACTACGGTTAGGGTTAGGGTTCCGGCTAGGGTTAGGGTTGAGAAAACCACAAAGCCAGGAGCTCCAGGGACACACACCATGCGAAAGGCAGGCCAAGTTGAGTACGGTACAGCCAAAACCTTGCTGCCTCCTCTTCTTTCTGCTTGGAAGTCGCCACAGCCCACTGCGTGGTTTCTGACTCCAACTAGGCTTATGGTTATGGATACACCTAGAGTTAGGCTTGAGAAAACCACAAAGCCAGGAGCTCCAGGGACACTCACCATGCGAAAGTCAGGCCAAGCTGAGCGCAGTACAGCCAAAACCTTGCTGCCTCCTCTTCTTTCTGCTTGGAAGTCACCACAGCCCACTGCGTGGTTTCTGACTCCAACTAGGCTTATGGTTATGGATACACCTAGAGTTAGGCTTGAGAAAACCACAAAGCCAGGAGCTCCAGGGATACTCACCCTGCTACAGTCAGGCCAAGGTGAGCACAGTACTGCCAAAACCTTGCTGCCTCCTCTTCTTCCTTGAGATTGGAACTCACCACAGCCCAATGCCTGATTTCTGGCTCAAACTACGGTTAGGGTTAGGGTTAGGGTTCCGGCTAGGGTTAGGGTTGAGAAAACCACAAAGCCAGGAGCTCCAGGGACACACACCATGCGAAAGGCAGGCCAAGTTGAGTACGGTACAGCCAAAACCTTGCTGCCTCCTCTTCTTTCTGCTTGGAACTCACCATAGCCCACGGTGTGATTTCTGACGCACGCCTGGCATATGGTTATGGATACACCTAGAGTTAGGCTTGAGAAAACCACAAAGCCAGGAGCTCCAGGGATACTCACCCTGCTACAGTCAGGCCAAGGTGAGCGCAGTACAGCCAAAACCTTGCTGCCTCCTCTTCTTTCTGCTTGGAAGTCACCACAGCCCACTGCGTGGTTTCTGACTCCAACTAGGCTTATGGTTATGGATACACCTAGAGTTAGGCTTGAGAAAACCACAAAGCCAGGAGCTCCAGGGATACTCACCCTGCTACAGTCAGGCCAAGGTGAGCACAGTACAGCCAAAACCTTGCTGCCTCCTCTTCTTCCTTGAGATTGGAACTCGCCACAGCCCAATGCCCGATTTCTGGCTCAAACTACGGTTAGGGTTAGGGTTAGGGTTCCCCCTAGGGTTAGGGTTGAGAAAACCACAAAGCCAGGAGCTCCAGGGACACACACCATGCGAAAGGCAGGCCAAGTTGAGTACGGTATAGCCAAAACCTTGCTGCCTCCTCTTCTTTCTGCTTGGAACTCACCATAGCCCACGGTGTGATTTCTGACGCACGCCTGGCATATGGTTATGGATACACCAAGAGTTAGGCTTGAGAAAACCACAAAGCCAGGAGCTCCAGGGACGCTCACCATGCGAAAGGCAGGCCAAGGTGAGCGCAGTACAGCCAAAACCTTGCCGTCTCCTCTTGTGTCTGCTTGGAAGTCGCCACAGCCCACTGTGTGATTTCTGACGCACATTATGCTTATGGTTATCCATGCACCTAGCATTAGGGTTGAGAAAACCACAAGGCCAGGACCACCAGGGATGCTCACCATGCCAAAGGCAGGCCAAGGTGAGCACGGTATAGCCAAAACCTTGCTCCCTCTTCTTCTTTCTGATTGGAACTCACCACAGCCCAATGCTCGATTCCTGGCTCAAACTACGGTTAGGGTTAGGGTTAGGGTTCCGCCTAGGGTTAGGGTTGAGAAAACCACAAAGCCAGGAGCTCCAGGGACACCCACCATGCGAAAGGCAGGCCAAGTTGAGTACGGTACAGCCAAAACCTTGCTGCCTCCTCTTCTTTCTGCTTGGAAGTCGCCACAGCCCACTGCGTGGTTTCTGACTCCAACTAGGCTTATGGTTATGGATACACCTAGAGTTAGGCTTGAGAAAACCACAAAGCCAGGAGCTCCAGGGATACTCACCCTGCTACAGTCAGGCCAAGGTGAGCGCAGTACAGCCAAAACCTTGCTGCCTCCTCTTCTTTCTGCTTGGAAGTCACCACAGCCCACTGCGTGGTTTCTGACTCCAACTAGGCTTATGGTTATGGATACACCTAGAGTTAGGCTTGAGAAAACCACAAAGCCAGGAGCTCCAGGGATACTCACCCTGCTACAGTCAGGCCAAGGTGAGCACAGTACAGCCAAAACCTTGCTGCCTCCTCTTCTTCCTTGAGATTGGAACTCGCCACAGCCCAATGCCCGATTTCTGGCTCAAACTACGGTAAGGGTTAGGGTTAGGGTTCCGGCTAGGGTTAGGGTTGAGAAAACCACAAAGCCAGGAGCTCCAGGGACACACACCATGCGAAAGGCAGGCCAAGTTGAGTACGGTATAGCCAAAACCTTGCTGCCTCCTCTTCTTTCTGCTTGGAACTCACCATAGCCCACGGTGTGATTTCTGACGCACGCCTGGCATATGGTTATGGATACACCAAGAGTTAGGCTTGAGAAAACCACAAAGCCAGGAGCTCCAGGGACGCTCACCATGCGAAAGGCAGGCCAAGGTGAGCGCAGTACAGCCAAAACCTTGCCGTCTCCTCTTGTGTCTGCTTGGAAGTCGCCACAGCCCACTCTGTGATTTCTGACGCACATTATGCTTATGGTTATCCATGCACCTAGCATTAGGGTTGAGAAAACCACAAGGCCAGGACCACCAGGGATGCTCACCATGCCAAAGGCAGGCCAAGGTGAGCACGGTATAGCCAAAACCTTGCTCCCTCTTCTTCTTTCTGATTGGAACTCACCACAGCCCAATGCTCGATTCCTGGCTCAAACTACGGTTAGGGTTAGGGTTAGGGTTCCGCCTAGGGTTAGGGTTGAGAAAACCACAAAGCCAGGAGCTCCAGGGACACACACCATGCGAAAGGCAGGCCAAGTTGAGTTCGGTACAGCCAAAACCTTGCTGCCTCCTCTTCTTTCTGCTTGGAAGTCGCCACAGCCCACTGCGTGGTTTCTGACTCCAACTAGGCTTATGGTTATGGATACACCTAGAGTTAGGCTTGAGAAAACCACAAAGCCAGGAGCTCCAGGGATACTCACCCTGCTACAGTCAGGCCAAGGTGAGCACAGTACAGCCAAAACCTTGCTGCCTCCTCTTCTTCCTTGAGATTGGAACTCGCCACAGCCCAATGCCCGATTTCTGGCTCAAACTACGGTTAGGGTTAGGGTTAGGGTTCCGCCTAGGGTTAGGGTTGAGAAAACCACAAAGCCAGGAGCTCCAGGGACACCCACCATGCGAAAGGCAGGCCAAGTTGAGTACGGTACAGCCAAAACCTTGCTGCCTCCTCTTCTTTCTGCTTGGAAGTCGCCACAGCCCACTGCGTGGTTTCTGACTCCAACTAGGCTTATGGTTATGGATACACCTAGAGTTAGGCTTGAGAAAACCACAAAGCCAGGAGCTCCAGGGACACTCACCATGCGAAAGTCAGGCCAAGCTGAGCGCAGTACAGCCAAAACCTTGCTGCCTCCTCTTCTTTCTGCTTGGAAGTCACCACAGCCCACTGCGTGGTTTCTGACTCCAACTAGGCTTATGGTTATGGATACACCTAGAGTTAGGCTTGAGAAAACCACAAAGCCAGGAGCTCCAGGGATACTCACCCTGCTGCAGTCAGGCCAAGGTGAGCACAGTACTGCCAAAACCTTGCTGCCTCCTCTTCTTCCTTGAGATTGGAACTCACCACAGCCCAATGCCTGATTTCTGGCTCAAACTACGGTTAGGGTTAGGGTTAGGGTTCCGGCTAGGGTTAGGGTTGAGAAAACCACAAAGCCAGGAGCTCCAGGGACACACACCATGCGAAAGGCAGGCCAAGTTGAGTACGGTACAGCCAAAACCTTGCTGCCTCCTCTTCTTTCTGCTTGGAACTCACCATAGCCCACGGTGTGATTTCTGACGCACGCCTGGCATATGGTTATGGATACACCTAGAGTTAGGCTTGAGAAAACCACAAAGCCAGGAGCTCCAGGGACGCTCACCATGCGAAAGGCAGGCCAAGGTGAGCGCAGTACAGCCAAAACCTTGCTGTCTCCTCTTGTGTCTGCTTGGAAGTCGCCACAGCCCACTGTGTGATTTCTGACGCACATTATGCTTATGGTTATCCATGCACCTAGCATTAGGGTTGAGAAAACCACAAGGCCAGGACCACCAGGGATGCTCACCATGCCAAAGGCAGGCCAAGGTGAGCACAGTATAGCCAAAACCTTGCTCCCTCTTCTTCTTTCTGATTGGAACTCACCACAGCCCAATGCTCGATTCCTGGCTCAAACTACGGTTAGGGTTAGGGTTAGGGTTCCGCCTAGGGTTAGGGTTGAGAAAACCACAAAGCCAGGAGCTCCAGGGACACACACCATGCGAAAGGCAGGCCAAGTTGAGTACGGTACAGCCAAAACCTTGCTGCCTCCTCTTCTTTCTGCTTGGAAGTCACCACAGCCCACTGCGTGGTTTCTGACTCCAACTAGGCTTATGGTTATGGATACACCTAGAGTTAGGCTTGAGAAAACCACAAAGCCAGGAGCTCCAGGGATACTCACCCTGCTACAGTCAGGCCAAGGTGAGTACGGTACAGCCAAAACCTTGCTGCCTCCTCTTCTTTCTGCTTGGAAGTCGCCACAGCCCACTGCGTGGTTTCTGACTCCAACTAGGCTTATGGTTATGGATACACCTAGAGTTAGGCTTGAGAAAACCACAAAGCCAGGAGCTCCAGGGATACTCACCCTGCTACAGTCAGGCCAAGGTGAGCACAGTACAGCCAAAACCTTGCTGCCTCCTCTTCTTCCTTGAGATTGGAACTCGCCACAGCCCAATGCCCGATTTCTGGCTCAAACTACGGTTAGGGTTAGGGTTCCGGCTAGGGTTAGGGTTGAGAAAACCACAAAGCCAGGAGCTCCAGGGACACACACCATGCGAAAGGCAGGCCAAGTTGAGTACGGTACAGCCAAAACCTTGCTGCCTCCTCTTCTTTCTGCTTGGAAGTCGCCACAGCCCACTGCGTGGTTTCTGACTCCAACTAGGCTTATGGTTATGGATACACCTAGAGTTAGGCTTGAGAAAACCACAAAGCCAGGAGCTCCAGGGACACTCACCATGCGAAAGTCAGGCCAAGCTGAGCGCAGTACAGCCAAAACCTTGCTGCCTCCTCTTCTTTCTGCTTGGAAGTCACCACAGCCCACTGCGTGGTTTCTGACTCCAACTAGGCTTATGGTTATGGATACACCTAGAGTTAGGCTTGAGAAAACCACAAAGCCAGGAGCTCCAGGGATACTCACCCTGCTACAGTCAGGCCAAGGTGAGCACAGTACTGCCAAAACCTTGCTGCCTCCTCTTCTTCCTTGAGATTGGAACTCACCACAGCCCAATGCCTGATTTCTGGCTCAAACTACGGTTAGGGTTAGGGTTAGGGTTCCGGCTAGGGTTAGGGTTGAGAAAACCACAAAGCCAGGAGCTCCAGGGACACACACCATGCGAAAGGCAGGCCAAGTTGAGTACGGTACAGCCAAAACCTTGCTGCCTCCTCTTCTTTCTGCTTGGAACTCACCATAGCCCACGGTGTGATTTCTGACGCACGCCTGGCATATGGTTATGGATACACCTAGAGTTAGGCTTGAGAAAACCACAAAGCCAGGAGCTCCAGGGATACTCACCCTGCTACAGTCAGGCCAAGGTGAGCGCAGTACAGCCAAAACCTTGCTGCCTCCTCTTCTTTCTGCTTGGAAGTCACCACAGCCCACTGCGTGGTTTCTGACTCCAACTAGGCTTATGGTTATGGATACACCTAGAGTTAGGCTTGAGAAAACCACAAAGCCAGGAGCTCCAGGGATACTCACCCTGCTACAGTCAGGCCAAGGTGAGCACAGTACAGCCAAAACCTTGCTGCCTCCTCTTCTTCCTTGAGATTGGAACTCGCCACAGCCCAATGCCCGATTTCTGGCTCAAACTACGGTTAGGGTTAGGGTTAGGGTTCCCCCTAGGGTTAGGGTTGAGAAAACCACAAAGCCAGGAGCTCCAGGGACACACACCATGCGAAAGGCAGGCCAAGTTGAGTACGGTATAGCCAAAACCTTGCTGCCTCCTCTTCTTTCTGCTTGGAACTCACCATAGCCCACGGTGTGATTTCTGACGCACGCCTGGCATATGGTTATGGATACACCAAGAGTTAGGCTTGAGAAAACCACAAAGCCAGGAGCTCCAGGGACGCTCACCATGCGAAAGGCAGGCCAAGGTGAGCGCAGTACAGCCAAAACCTTGCCGTCTCCTCTTGTGTCTGCTTGGAAGTCGCCACAGCCCACTCTGTGATTTCTGACGCACATTATGCTTATGGTTATCCATGCACCTAGCATTAGGGTTGAGAAAACCACAAGGCCAGGACCACCAGGGATGCTCACCATGCCAAAGGCAGGCCAAGGTGAGCACGGTATAGCCAAAACCTTGCTCCCTCTTCTTCTTTCTGATTGGAACTCACCACAGCCCAATGCTCGATTCCTGGCTCAAACTACGGTTAGGGTTAGGGTTAGGGTTCCGCCTAGGGTTAGGGTTGAGAAAACCTCAAAGCCAGGAGCTCCAGGGACACACACCATGCGAAAGGCAGGCCAAGTTGAGTACGGTACAGCCAAAACCTTGCTGCCTCCTCTTCTTTCTGCTTGGAAGTCGCCACAGCCCACTGCGTGGTTTCTGACTCCAACTAGGCTTATGGTTATGGATACACCTAGAGTTAGGCTTGAGAAAACCACAAAGCCAGGAGCTCCAGGGATACTCACCCTGCTGCAGTCAGGCCTAGGTGAGCACAGTACAGCCAAAACCTTGCTGCCTCCTCTTCTTCCTTGAGATTGGAACTCGCCACAGCCCAATGCCCGATTTCTGGCTCAAACTACGGTTAGGGTTAGGGTTAGGGTTCCGCCTAGGGTTAGGGTTGAGAAAACCACAAAGCCAGGAGCTCCAGGGACACACACCATGCGAAAGGCAGGCCAAGGTGAGCGCAGTACAGCCAAAACCTTGCCGTCTCCTCTTGTGTCTGCTTGGAAGTCGCCACAGCCCACTCTGTGATTTCTGACGCACATTATGCTTATGGTTATCCATGCACCTAGCATTAGGGTTGAGAAAACCACAAGGCCAGGACCACCAGGGATGCTCACCATGCCAAAGGCAGGCCAAGGTGAGCACGGTATAGCCAAAACCTTGCTCCCTCTTCTTCTTTCTGATTGGAACTCACCACAGCCCAATGCTCGATTCCTGGCTCAAACTACGGTTAGGGTTAGGGTTAGGGTTCCGCCTAGGGTTAGGGTTGAGAAAACCACAAAGCCAGGAGCTCCAGGGACGCTCCCCATGCGAAAGGCAGGCCAAGGTGAGCGCAGTACAGCCAAAACCTTGCCGTCTCCTCTTGTGTCTGCTTGGAAGTCGCCACAGCCCACTGTGTGATTTCTGACGCACATTATGCTTATGGTTATCCATGCACCTAGCATTAGGGTTGAGAAAACCACAAGGCCAGGACCACCAGGGATGCTCACCATGCCAAAGGCAGGCCAAGGTGAGCACGGTATAGCCAAAACCTTGCTCCCTCTTCTTCTTTCTGATTGGAACTCACCACAGCCCAATGCTCGATTCCTGGCTCAAACTACGGTTAGGGTTAGGGTTAGGGTTCCGCCTAGGGTTAGGGTTGAGAAAACCACAAAGCCAGGAGCTCCAGGGACACACACCATGCGAAAGGCAGGCCAAGTTGAGTTCGGTACAGCCAAAACCTTGCTGCCTCCTCTTCTTTCTGCTTGGAAGTCGCCACAGCCCACTGCGTGGTTTCTGACTCCAACTAGGCTTATGGTTATGGATACACCTAGAGTTAGGCTTGAGAAAACCACAAAGCCAGGAGCTCCAGGGATACTCACCCTGCTACAGTCAGGCCAAGGTGAGCGCAGTACAGCCAAAACCTTGCTGCCTCCTCTTCTTTCTGCTTGGAAGTCACCACAGCCCACTGCGTGGTTTCTGACTCCAACTAGGCTTATGGTTATGGATACACCTAGAGTTAGGCTTGAGAAAACCACAAAGCCAGGAGCTCCAGGGATACTCACCCTGCTACAGTCAGGCCAAGGTGAGCACAGTACAGCCAAAACCTTGCTGCCTCCTCTTCTTCCTTGAGATTGGAACTCGCCACAGCCCAATGCCCGATTTCTGGCTCAAACTACGGTAAGGGTTAGGGTTAGGGTTCCGGCTAGGGTTAGGGTTGAGAAAACCACAAAGCCAGGAGCTCCAGGGACACACACCATGCGAAAGGCAGGCCAAGTTGAGTACGGTATAGCCAAAACCTTGCTGCCTCCTCTTCTTTCTGCTTGGAACTCACCATAGCCCACGGTGTGATTTCTGACGCACGCCTGGCATATGGTTATGGATACACCAAGAGTTAGGCTTGAGAAAACCACAAAGCCAGGAGCTCCAGGGACGCTCACCATGCGAAAGGCAGGCCAAGGTGAGCGCAGTACAGCCAAAACCTTGCCGTCTCCTCTTGTGTCTGCTTGGAAGTCGCCACAGCCCACTGTGTGATTTCTGACGCACATTATGCTTATGGTTATCCATGCACCTAGCATTAGGGTTGAGAAAACCACAAGGCCAGGACCACCAGGGATGCTCACCATGCCAAAGGCAGGCCAAGGTGAGCACGGTATAGCCAAAACCTTGCTCCCTCTTCTTCTTTCTGATTGGAACTCACCACAGCCCAATGCTCGATTCCTGGCTCAAACTACGGTTAGGGTTAGGGTTAGGGTTCCGCCTAGGGTTAGGGTTGAGAAAACCACAAAGCCAGGAGCTCCAGGGACACACACCATGCGAAAGGCAGGCCAAGTTGAGTTCGGTACAGCCAAAACCTTGCTGCCTCCTCTTCTTTCTGCTTGGAAGTCGCCACAGCCCACTGCGTGGTTTCTGACTCCAACTAGGCTTATGGTTATGGATACACCTAGAGTTAGGCTTGAGAAAACCACAAAGCCAGGAGCTCCAGGGATACTCACCCTGCTACAGTCAGGCCAAGGTGAGCGCAGTACAGCCAAAACCTTGCTGCCTCCTCTTCTTTCTGCTTGGAAGTCACCACAGCCCACTGCGTGGTTTCTGACTCCAACTAGGCTTATGGTTATGGATACACCTAGAGTTAGGCTTGAGAAAACCACAAAGCCAGGAGCTCCAGGGATACTCACCCTGCTACAGTCAGGCCAAGGTGAGCACAGTACAGCCAAAACCTTGCTGCCTCCTCTTCTTCCTTGAGATTGGAACTCGCCACAGCCCAATGCCCGATTTCTGGCTCAAACTACGGTTAGGGTTAGGGTTAGGGTTCCCCCTAGGGTTAGGGTTGAGAAAACCACAAAGCCAGGAGCTCCAGGGACACACACCATGCGAAAGGCAGGCCAAGTTGAGTACGGTATAGCCAAAACCTTGCTGCCTCCTCTTCTTTCTGCTTGGAACTCACCATAGCCCACGGTGTGATTTCTGACGCACGCCTGGCATATGGTTATGGATACACCAAGAGTTAGGCTTGAGAAAACCACAAAGCCAGGAGCTCCAGGGACGCTCACCATGCGAAAGGCAGGCCAAGGTGAGCGCAGTACAGCCAAAACCTTGCCGTCTCCTCTTGTGTCTGCTTGGAAGTCGCCACAGCCCACTCTGTGATTTCTGACGCACATTATGCTTATGGTTATCCATGCACCTAGCATTAGGGTTGAGAAAACCACAAGGCCAGGACCACCAGGGATGCTCACCATGCCAAAGGCAGGCCAAGGTGAGCACGGTATAGCCAAAACCTTGCTCCCTCTTCTTCTTTCTGATTGGAACTCACCACAGCCCAATGCTCGATTCCTGGCTCAAACTACGGTTAGGGTTAGGGTTAGGGTTCCGCCTAGGGTTAGGGTTGAGAAAACCTCAAAGCCAGGAGCTCCAGGGACACACACCATGCGAAAGGCAGGCCAAGTTGAGTACGGTACAGCCAAAACCTTGCTGCCTCCTCTTCTTTCTGCTTGGAAGTCGCCACAGCCCACTGCGTGGTTTCTGACTCCAACTAGGCTTATGGTTATGGATACACCTAGAGTTAGGCTTGAGAAAACCACAAAGCCAGGAGCTCCAGGGATACTCACCCTGCTGCAGTCAGGCCTAGGTGAGCACAGTACAGCCAAAACCTTGCTGCCTCCTCTTCTTCCTTGAGATTGGAACTCGCCACAGCCCAATGCCCGATTTCTGGCTCAAACTACGGTTAGGGTTAGGGTTAGGGTTCCGCCTAGGGTTAGGGTTGAGAAAACCACAAAGCCAGGAGCTCCAGGGACACACACCATGCGAAAGGCAGGCCAAGGTGAGCGCAGTACAGCCAAAACCTTGCCGTCTCCTCTTGTGTCTGCTTGGAAGTCGCCACAGCCCACTCTGTGATTTCTGACGCACATTATGCTTATGGTTATCCATGCACCTAGCATTAGGGTTGAGAAAACCACAAGGCCAGGACCACCAGGGATGCTCACCATGCCAAAGGCAGGCCAAGGTGAGCACGGTATAGCCAAAACCTTGCTCCCTCTTCTTCTTTCTGATTGGAACTCACCACAGCCCAATGCTCGATTCCTGGCTCAAACTACGGTTAGGGTTAGGGTTAGGGTTCCGCCTAGGGTTAGGGTTGAGAAAACCACAAAGCCAGGAGCTCCAGGGACGCTCCCCATGCGAAAGGCAGGCCAAGGTGAGCGCAGTACAGCCAAAACCTTGCCGTCTCCTCTTGTGTCTGCTTGGAAGTCGCCACAGCCCACTGTGTGATTTCTGACGCACATTATGCTTATGGTTATCCATGCACCTAGCATTAGGGTTGAGAAAACCACAAGGCCAGGACCACCAGGGATGCTCACCATGCCAAAGGCAGGCCAAGGTGAGCACGGTATAGCCAAAACCTTGCTCCCTCTTCTTCTTTCTGATTGGAACTCACCACAGCCCAATGCTCGATTCCTGGCTCAAACTACGGTTAGGGTTAGGGTTAGGGTTCCGCCTAGGGTTAGGGTTGAGAAAACCACAAAGCCAGGAGCTCCAGGGACACACACCATGCGAAAGGCAGGCCAAGTTGAGTTCGGTACAGCCAAAACCTTGCTGCCTCCTCTTCTTTCTGCTTGGAAGTCGCCACAGCCCACTGCGTGGTTTCTGACTCCAACTAGGCTTATGGTTATGGATACACCTAGAGTTAGGCTTGAGAAAACCACAAAGCCAGGAGCTCCAGGGATACTCACCCTGCTACAGTCAGGCCAAGGTGAGCGCAGTACAGCCAAAACCTTGCTGCCTCCTCTTCTTTCTGCTTGGAAGTCACCACAGCCCACTGCGTGGTTTCTGACTCCAACTAGGCTTATGGTTATGGATACACCTAGAGTTAGGCTTGAGAAAACCACAAAGCCAGGAGCTCCAGGGATACTCACCCTGCTACAGTCAGGCCAAGGTGAGCACAGTACAGCCAAAACCTTGCTGCCTCCTCTTCTTCCTTGAGATTGGAACTCGCCACAGCCCAATGCCCGATTTCTGGCTCAAACTACGGTAAGGGTTAGGGTTAGGGTTCCGGCTAGGGTTAGGGTTGAGAAAACCACAAAGCCAGGAGCTCCAGGGACACACACCATGCGAAAGGCAGGCCAAGTTGAGTACGGTATAGCCAAAACCTTGCTGCCTCCTCTTCTTTCTGCTTGGAACTCACCATAGCCCACGGTGTGATTTCTGACGCACGCCTGGCATATGGTTATGGATACACCAAGAGTTAGGCTTGAGAAAACCACAAAGCCAGGAGCTCCAGGGACGCTCACCATGCGAAAGGCAGGCCAAGGTGAGCGCAGTACAGCCAAAACCTTGCCGTCTCCTCTTGTGTCTGCTTGGAAGTCGCCACAGCCCACTGTGTGATTTCTGACGCACATTATGCTTATGGTTATCCATGCACCTAGCATTAGGGTTGAGAAAACCACAAGGCCAGGACCACCAGGGATGCTCACCATGCCAAAGGCAGGCCAAGGTGAGCACGGTATAGCCAAAACCTTGCTCCCTCTTCTTCTTTCTGATTGGAACTCACCACAGCCCAATGCTCGATTCCTGGCTCAAACTACGGTTAGGGTTAGGGTTAGGGTTCCGCCTAGGGTTAGGGTTGAGAAAACCACAAAGCCAGGAGCTCCAGGGACACACACCATGCGAAAGGCAGGCCAAGTTGAGTTCGGTACAGCCAAAACCTTGCTGCCTCCTCTTCTTTCTGCTTGGAAGTCGCCACAGCCCACTGCGTGGTTTCTGACTCCAACTAGGCTTATGGTTATGGATACACCTAGAGTTAGGCTTGAGAAAACCACAAAGCCAGGAGCTCCAGGGATACTCACCCTGCTACAGTCAGGCCAAGGTGAGCACAGTACAGCCAAAACCTTGCTGCCTCCTCTTCTTCCTTGAGATTGGAACTCGCCACAGCCCAATGCCCGATTTCTGGCTCAAACTACGGTTAGGGTTAGGGTTAGGGTTCCGCCTAGGGTTAGGGTTGAGAAAACCACAAAGCCAGGAGCTCCAGGGACACCCACCATGCGAAAGGCAGGCCAAGTTGAGTACGGTACAGCCAAAACCTTGCTGCCTCCTCTTCTTTCTGCTTGGAAGTCGCCACAGCCCACTGCGTGGTTTCTGACTCCAACTAGGCTTATGGTTATGGATACACCTAGAGTTAGGCTTGAGAAAACCACAAAGCCAGGAGCTCCAGGGACACTCACCATGCGAAAGTCAGGCCAAGCTGAGCGCAGTACAGCCAAAACCTTGCTGCCTCCTCTTCTTTCTGCTTGGAAGTCACCACAGCCCACTGCGTGGTTTCTGACTCCAACTAGGCTTATGGTTATGGATACACCTAGAGTTAGGCTTGAGAAAACCACAAAGCCAGGAGCTCCAGGGATACTCACCCTGCTGCAGTCAGGCCAAGGTGAGCACAGTACTGCCAAAACCTTGCTGCCTCCTCTTCTTCCTTGAGATTGGAACTCACCACAGCCCAATGCCTGATTTCTGGCTCAAACTACGGTTAGGGTTAGGGTTAGGGTTCCGGCTAGGGTTAGGGTTGAGAAAACCACAAAGCCAGGAGCTCCAGGGACACACACCATGCGAAAGGCAGGCCAAGTTGAGTACGGTACAGCCAAAACCTTGCTGCCTCCTCTTCTTTCTGCTTGGAACTCACCATAGCCCACGGTGTGATTTCTGACGCACGCCTGGCATATGGTTATGGATACACCTAGAGTTAGGCTTGAGAAACCACAAAGCCAGGAGCTCCAGGGACGCTCACCATGCGAAAGGCAGGCCAAGGTGAGCGCAGTACAGCCAAAACCTTGCTGTCTCCTCTTGTGTCTGCTTGGAAGTCGCCACAGCCCACTGTGTGATTTCTGACGCACATTATGCTTATGGTTATCCATGCACCTAGCATTAGGGTTGAGAAAACCACAAGGCCAGGACCACCAGGGATGCTCACCATGCCAAAGGCAGGCCAAGGTGAGCACAGTATAGCCAAAACCTTGCTCCCTCTTCTTCTTTCTGATTGGAACTCACCACAGCCCAATGCTCGATTCCTGGCTCAAACTACGGTTAGGGTTAGGGTTAGGGTTCCGCCTAGGGTTAGGGTTGAGAAAACCACAAAGCCAGGAGCTCCAGGGACACACACCATGCGAAAGGCAGGCCAAGTTGAGTACGGTACAGCCAAAACCTTGCTGCCTCCTCTTCTTTCTGCTTGGAAGTCGCCACAGCCCACTGCGTGGTTTCTGACTCCAACTAGGCTTATGGTTATGGATACACCTAGAGTTAGGCTTGAGAAAACCACAAAGCCAGGAGCTCCAGGGATACTCACCCTGCTACAGTCAGGCCAAGGTGAGTACGGTACAGCCAAAACCTTGCTGCCTCCTCTTCTTTCTGCTTGGAAGTCGCCACAGCCCACTGCGTGGTTTCTGACTCCAACTAGGCTTATGGTTATGGATACACCTAGAGTTAGGCTTGAGAAAACCACAAAGCCAGGAGCTCCAGGGATACTCACCCTGCTACAGTCAGGCCAAGGTGAGCACAGTACAGCCAAAACCTTGCTGCCTCCTCTTCTTCCTTGAGATTGGAACTCGCCACAGCCCAATGCCCGATTTCTGGCTCAAACTACGGTTAGGGTTAGGGTTCCGCCTAGGGTTAGGGTTGAGAAAACCACAAAGCCAGGAGCTCCAGGGACACACACCATGCGAAAGGCAGGCCAAGTTGAGTACGGTACAGCCAAAACCTTGCTGCCTCCTCTTCTTTCTGCTTGGAAGTCGCCACAGCCCACTGCGTGGTTTCTGACTCCAACTAGGCTTATGGTTATGGATACACCTAGAGTTAGGCTTGAGAAAACCACAAAGCCAGGAGCTCCAGGGACACTCACCATGCGAAAGTCAGGCCAAGCTGAGCGCAGTACAGCCAAAACCTTGCTGCCTCCTCTTCTTTCTGCTTGGAAGTCACCACAGCCCACTGCGTGGTTTCTGACTCCAACTAGGCTTATGGTTATGGATACACCTAGAGTTAGGCTTGAGAAAACCACAAAGCCAGGAGCTCCAGGGATACTCACCCTGCTACAGTCAGGCCAAGGTGAGCACAGTACTGCCAAAACCTTGCTGCCTCCTCTTCTTCCTTGAGATTGGAACTCACCACAGCCCAATGCCTGATTTCTGGCTCAAACTACGGTTAGGGTTAGGGTTAGGGTTCCGGCTAGGGTTAGGGTTGAGAAAACCACAAAGCCAGGAGCTCCAGGGACACACACCATGCGAAAGGCAGGCCAAGTTGAGTACGGTACAGCCAAAACCTTGCTGCCTCCTCTTCTTTCTGCTTGGAACTCACCATAGCCCACGGTGTGATTTCTGACGCACGCCTGGCATATGGTTATGGATACACCTAGAGTTAGGCTTGAGAAAACCACAAAGCCAGGAGCTCCAGGGATACTCACCCTGCTACAGTCAGGCCAAGGTGAGCGCAGTACAGCCAAAACCTTGCTGCCTCCTCTTCTTTCTGCTTGGAAGTCACCACAGCCCACTGCGTGGTTTCTGACTCCAACTAGGCTTATGGTTATGGATACACCTAGAGTTAGGCTTGAGAAAACCACAAAGCCAGGAGCTCCAGGGATACTCACCCTGCTACAGTCAGGCCAAGGTGAGCACAGTACAGCCAAAACCTTGCTGCCTCCTCTTCTTCCTTGAGATTGGAACTCGCCACAGCCCAATGCCCGATTTCTGGCTCAAACTACGGTTAGGGTTAGGGTTAGGGTTCCCCCTAGGGTTAGGGTTGAGAAAACCACAAAGCCAGGAGCTCCAGGGACACACACCATGCGAAAGGCAGGCCAAGTTGAGTACGGTATAGCCAAAACCTTGCTGCCTCCTCTTCTTTCTGCTTGGAACTCACCATAGCCCACGGTGTGATTTCTGACGCACGCCTGGCATATGGTTATGGATACACCAAGAGTTAGGCTTGAGAAAACCACAAAGCCAGGAGCTCCAGGG
This sequence comes from Coloeus monedula, assembly GCF_965178545.1. NCBI lineage: Eukaryota > Metazoa > Chordata > Aves > Passeriformes > Corvidae > Coloeus > Coloeus monedula. Next base: position 697,921 of record NW_028120813.1, on the reverse strand, counting down.
ACGCTCACCATGCGAAAGGCAGGCCAAGGTGAGCGCAGTACAGCCAAAACCTTGCCGTCTCCTCTTGTGTCTGCTTGGAAGTCGCCACAGCCCACTGTGTGATTTCTGACGCACATTATGCTTATGGTTATCCATGCACCTAGCATTAGGGTTGAGAAAACCACAAGGCCAGGACCACCAGGGATGCTCACCATGCCAAAGGCAGGCCAAGGTGAGCACGGTATAGCCAAAACCTTGCTCCCTCTTCTTCTTTCTGATTGGAACTCACCACAGCCCAATGCTCGATTCCTGGCTCAAACTACGGTTAGGGTTAGGGTTAGGGTTCCGCCTAGGGTTAGGGTTGAGAAAACCTCAAAGCCAGGAGCTCCAGGGACACACACCATGCGAAAGGCAGGCCAAGTTGAGTACGGTACAGCCAAAACCTTGCTGCCTCCTCTTCTTTCTGCTTGGAAGTCGCCACAGCCCACTGCGTGGTTTCTGACTCCAACTAGGCTTATGGTTATGGATACACCTAGAGTTAGGCTTGAGAAAACCACAAAGCCAGGAGCTCCAGGGATACTCACCCTGCTGCAGTCAGGCCTAGGTGAGCACAGTACAGCCAAAACCTTGCTGCCTCCTCTTCTTCCTTGAGATTGGAACTCGCCACAGCCCAATGCCCGATTTCTGGCTCAAACTACGGTTAGGGTTAGGGTTAGGGTTCCGCCTAGGGTTAGGGTTGAGAAAACCACAAAGCCAGGAGCTCCAGGGACACACACCATGCGAAAGGCAGGCCAAGGTGAGCGCAGTACAGCCAAAACCTTGCCGTCTCCTCTTGTGTCTGCTTGGAAGTCGCCACAGCCCACTCTGTGATTTCTGACGCACATTATGCTTATGGTTATCCATGCACCTAGCATTAGGGTTGAGAAAACCACAAGGCCAGGACCACCAGGGATGCTCACCATGCCAAAGGCAGGCCAAGGTGAGCACGGTATAGCCAAAACCTTGCTCCCTCTTCTTCTTTCTGATTGGAACTCACCACAGCCCAATGCTCGATTCCTGGCTCAAACTACGGTTAGGGTTAGGGTTAGGGTTCCGCCTAGGGTTAGGGTTGAGAAAACCACAAAGCCAGGAGCTCCAGGGACGCTCCCCATGCGAAAGGCAGGCCAAGGTGAGCGCAGTACAGCCAAAACCTTGCCGTCTCCTCTTGTGTCTGCTTGGAAGTCGCCACAGCCCACTGTGTGATTTCTGACGCACATTATGCTTATGGTTATCCATGCACCTAGCATTAGGGTTGAGAAAACCACAAGGCCAGGACCACCAGGGATGCTCACCATGCCAAAGGCAGGCCAAGGTGAGCACGGTATAGCCAAAACCTTGCTCCCTCTTCTTCTTTCTGATTGGAACTCACCACAGCCCAATGCTCGATTCCTGGCTCAAACTACGGTTAGGGTTAGGGTTAGGGTTCCGCCTAGGGTTAGGGTTGAGAAAACCACAAAGCCAGGAGCTCCAGGGACACACACCATGCGAAAGGCAGGCCAAGTTGAGTTCGGTACAGCCAAAACCTTGCTGCCTCCTCTTCTTTCTGCTTGGAAGTCGCCACAGCCCACTGCGTGGTTTCTGACTCCAACTAGGCTTATGGTTATGGATACACCTAGAGTTAGGCTTGAGAAAACCACAAAGCCAGGAGCTCCAGGGATACTCACCCTGCTACAGTCAGGCCAAGGTGAGCACAGTACAGCCAAAACCTTGCTGCCTCCTCTTCTTCCTTGAGATTGGAACTCGCCACAGCCCAATGCCCGATTTCTGGCTCAAACTACGGTTAGGGTTAGGGTTAGGGTTCCGCCTAGGGTTAGGGTTGAGAAAACCACAAAGCCAGGAGCTCCAGGGACACCCACCATGCGAAAGGCAGGCCAAGTTGAGTACGGTACAGCCAAAACCTTGCTGCCTCCTCTTCTTTCTGCTTGGAAGTCGCCACAGCCCACTGCGTGGTTTCTGACTCCAACTAGGCTTATGGTTATGGATACACCTAGAGTTAGGCTTGAGAAAACCACAAAGCCAGGAGCTCCAGGGACACTCACCATGCGAAAGTCAGGCCAAGCTGAGCGCAGTACAGCCAAAACCTTGCTGCCTCCTCTTCTTTCTGCTTGGAAGTCACCACAGCCCACTGCGTGGTTTCTGACTCCAACTAGGCTTATGGTTATGGATACACCTAGAGTTAGGCTTGAGAAAACCACAAAGCCAGGAGCTCCAGGGATACTCACCCTGCTACAGTCAGGCCAAGGTGAGCACAGTACAGCCAAAACCTTGCTGCCTCCTCTTCTTCCTTGAGATTGGAACTCGCCACAGCCCAATGCCCGATTTCTGGCTCAAACTACGGTTAGGGTTAGGGTTAGGGTTCCCCCTAGGGTTAGGGTTGAGAAAACCACAAAGCCAGGAGCTCCAGGGACACACACCATGCGAAAGGCAGGCCAAGTTGAGTACGGTATAGCCAAAACCTTGCTGCCTCCTCTTCTTTCTGCTTGGAACTCACCATAGCCCACGGTGTGATTTCTGACGCACGCCTGGCATATGGTTATGGATACACCAAGAGTTAGGCTTGAGAAAACCACAAAGCCAGGAGCTCCAGGGACGCTCACCATGCGAAAGGCAGGCCAAGGTGAGCGCAGTACAGCCAAAACCTTGCCGTCTCCTCTTGTGTCTGCTTGGAAGTCGCCACAGCCCACTGTGTGATTTCTGACGCACATTATGCTTATGGTTATCCATGCACCTAGCATTAGGGTTGAGAAAACCACAAGGCCAGGACCACCAGGGATGCTCACCATGCCAAAGGCAGGCCAAGGTGAGCACGGTATAGCCAAAACCTTGCTCCCTCTTCTTCTTTCTGATTGGAACTCACCACAGCCCAATGCTCGATTCCTGGCTCAAACTACGGTTAGGGTTAGGGTTAGGGTTCCGCCTAGGGTTAGGGTTGAGAAAACCACAAAGCCAGGAGCTCCAGGGACACCCACCATGCGAAAGGCAGGCCAAGTTGAGTACGGTACAGCCAAAACCTTGCTGCCTCCTCTTCTTTCTGCTTGGAAGTCGCCACAGCCCACTGCGTGGTTTCTGACTCCAACTAGGCTTATGGTTATGGATACACCTAGAGTTAGGCTTGAGAAAACCACAAAGCCAGGAGCTCCAGGGATACTCACCCTGCTACAGTCAGGCCAAGGTGAGCGCAGTACAGCCAAAACCTTGCTGCCTCCTCTTCTTTCTGCTTGGAAGTCACCACAGCCCACTGCGTGGTTTCTGACTCCAACTAGGCTTATGGTTATGGATACACCTAGAGTTAGGCTTGAGAAAACCACAAAGCCAGGAGCTCCAGGGATACTCACCCTGCTACAGTCAGGCCAAGGTGAGCACAGTACAGCCAAAACCTTGCTGCCTCCTCTTCTTCCTTGAGATTGGAACTCGCCACAGCCCAATGCCCGATTTCTGGCTCAAACTACGGTAAGGGTTAGGGTTAGGGTTCCGGCTAGGGTTAGGGTTGAGAAAACCACAAAGCCAGGAGCTCCAGGGACACACACCATGCGAAAGGCAGGCCAAGTTGAGTACGGTATAGCCAAAACCTTGCTGCCTCCTCTTCTTTCTGCTTGGAACTCACCATAGCCCACGGTGTGATTTCTGACGCACGCCTGGCATATGGTTATGGATACACCAAGAGTTAGGCTTGAGAAAACCACAAAGCCAGGAGCTCCAGGGACGCTCACCATGCGAAAGGCAGGCCAAGGTGAGCGCAGTACAGCCAAAACCTTGCCGTCTCCTCTTGTGTCTGCTTGGAAGTCGCCACAGCCCACTCTGTGATTTCTGACGCACATTATGCTTATGGTTATCCATGCACCTAGCATTAGGGTTGAGAAAACCACAAGGCCAGGACCACCAGGGATGCTCACCATGCCAAAGGCAGGCCAAGGTGAGCACGGTATAGCCAAAACCTTGCTCCCTCTTCTTCTTTCTGATTGGAACTCACCACAGCCCAATGCTCGATTCCTGGCTCAAACTACGGTTAGGGTTAGGGTTAGGGTTCCGCCTAGGGTTAGGGTTGAGAAAACCACAAAGCCAGGAGCTCCAGGGACACACACCATGCGAAAGGCAGGCCAAGTTGAGTTCGGTACAGCCAAAACCTTGCTGCCTCCTCTTCTTTCTGCTTGGAAGTCGCCACAGCCCACTGCGTGGTTTCTGACTCCAACTAGGCTTATGGTTATGGATACACCTAGAGTTAGGCTTGAGAAAACCACAAAGCCAGGAGCTCCAGGGATACTCACCCTGCTACAGTCAGGCCAAGGTGAGCACAGTACAGCCAAAACCTTGCTGCCTCCTCTTCTTCCTTGAGATTGGAACTCGCCACAGCCCAATGCCCGATTTCTGGCTCAAACTACGGTTAGGGTTAGGGTTAGGGTTCCGCCTAGGGTTAGGGTTGAGAAAACCACAAAGCCAGGAGCTCCAGGGACACCCACCATGCGAAAGGCAGGCCAAGTTGAGTACGGTACAGCCAAAACCTTGCTGCCTCCTCTTCTTTCTGCTTGGAAGTCGCCACAGCCCACTGCGTGGTTTCTGACTCCAACTAGGCTTATGGTTATGGATACACCTAGAGTTAGGCTTGAGAAAACCACAAAGCCAGGAGCTCCAGGGACACTCACCATGCGAAAGTCAGGCCAAGCTGAGCGCAGTACAGCCAAAACCTTGCTGCCTCCTCTTCTTTCTGCTTGGAAGTCACCACAGCCCACTGCGTGGTTTCTGACTCCAACTAGGCTTATGGTTATGGATACACCTAGAGTTAGGCTTGAGAAAACCACAAAGCCAGGAGCTCCAGGGATACTCACCCTGCTGCAGTCAGGCCAAGGTGAGCACAGTACTGCCAAAACCTTGCTGCCTCCTCTTCTTCCTTGAGATTGGAACTCACCACAGCCCAATGCCTGATTTCTGGCTCAAACTACGGTTAGGGTTAGGGTTAGGGTTCCGGCTAGGGTTAGGGTTGAGAAAACCACAAAGCCAGGAGCTCCAGGGACACACACCATGCGAAAGGCAGGCCAAGTTGAGTACGGTACAGCCAAAACCTTGCTGCCTCCTCTTCTTTCTGCTTGGAACTCACCATAGCCCACGGTGTGATTTCTGACGCACGCCTGGCATATGGTTATGGATACACCTAGAGTTAGGCTTGAGAAAACCACAAAGCCAGGAGCTCCAGGGACGCTCACCATGCGAAAGGCAGGCCAAGGTGAGCGCAGTACAGCCAAAACCTTGCTGTCTCCTCTTGTGTCTGCTTGGAAGTCGCCACAGCCCACTGTGTGATTTCTGACGCACATTATGCTTATGGTTATCCATGCACCTAGCATTAGGGTTGAGAAAACCACAAGGCCAGGACCACCAGGGATGCTCACCATGCCAAAGGCAGGCCAAGGTGAGCACAGTATAGCCAAAACCTTGCTCCCTCTTCTTCTTTCTGATTGGAACTCACCACAGCCCAATGCTCGATTCCTGGCTCAAACTACGGTTAGGGTTAGGGTTAGGGTTCCGCCTAGGGTTAGGGTTGAGAAAACCACAAAGCCAGGAGCTCCAGGGACACACACCATGCGAAAGGCAGGCCAAGTTGAGTACGGTACAGCCAAAACCTTGCTGCCTCCTCTTCTTTCTGCTTGGAAGTCACCACAGCCCACTGCGTGGTTTCTGACTCCAACTAGGCTTATGGTTATGGATACACCTAGAGTTAGGCTTGAGAAAACCACAAAGCCAGGAGCTCCAGGGATACTCACCCTGCTACAGTCAGGCCAAGGTGAGTACGGTACAGCCAAAACCTTGCTGCCTCCTCTTCTTTCTGCTTGGAAGTCGCCACAGCCCACTGCGTGGTTTCTGACTCCAACTAGGCTTATGGTTATGGATACACCTAGAGTTAGGCTTGAGAAAACCACAAAGCCAGGAGCTCCAGGGATACTCACCCTGCTACAGTCAGGCCAAGGTGAGCACAGTACAGCCAAAACCTTGCTGCCTCCTCTTCTTCCTTGAGATTGGAACTCGCCACAGCCCAATGCCCGATTTCTGGCTCAAACTACGGTTAGGGTTAGGGTTCCGGCTAGGGTTAGGGTTGAGAAAACCACAAAGCCAGGAGCTCCAGGGACACACACCATGCGAAAGGCAGGCCAAGTTGAGTACGGTACAGCCAAAACCTTGCTGCCTCCTCTTCTTTCTGCTTGGAAGTCGCCACAGCCCACTGCGTGGTTTCTGACTCCAACTAGGCTTATGGTTATGGATACACCTAGAGTTAGGCTTGAGAAAACCACAAAGCCAGGAGCTCCAGGGACACTCACCATGCGAAAGTCAGGCCAAGCTGAGCGCAGTACAGCCAAAACCTTGCTGCCTCCTCTTCTTTCTGCTTGGAAGTCACCACAGCCCACTGCGTGGTTTCTGACTCCAACTAGGCTTATGGTTATGGATACACCTAGAGTTAGGCTTGAGAAAACCACAAAGCCAGGAGCTCCAGGGATACTCACCCTGCTACAGTCAGGCCAAGGTGAGCACAGTACTGCCAAAACCTTGCTGCCTCCTCTTCTTCCTTGAGATTGGAACTCACCACAGCCCAATGCCTGATTTCTGGCTCAAACTACGGTTAGGGTTAGGGTTAGGGTTCCGGCTAGGGTTAGGGTTGAGAAAACCACAAAGCCAGGAGCTCCAGGGACACACACCATGCGAAAGGCAGGCCAAGTTGAGTACGGTACAGCCAAAACCTTGCTGCCTCCTCTTCTTTCTGCTTGGAACTCACCATAGCCCACGGTGTGATTTCTGACGCACGCCTGGCATATGGTTATGGATACACCTAGAGTTAGGCTTGAGAAAACCACAAAGCCAGGAGCTCCAGGGATACTCACCCTGCTACAGTCAGGCCAAGGTGAGCGCAGTACAGCCAAAACCTTGCTGCCTCCTCTTCTTTCTGCTTGGAAGTCACCACAGCCCACTGCGTGGTTTCTGACTCCAACTAGGCTTATGGTTATGGATACACCTAGAGTTAGGCTTGAGAAAACCACAAAGCCAGGAGCTCCAGGGATACTCACCCTGCTACAGTCAGGCCAAGGTGAGCACAGTACAGCCAAAACCTTGCTGCCTCCTCTTCTTCCTTGAGATTGGAACTCGCCACAGCCCAATGCCCGATTTCTGGCTCAAACTACGGTTAGGGTTAGGGTTAGGGTTCCCCCTAGGGTTAGGGTTGAGAAAACCACAAAGCCAGGAGCTCCAGGGACACACACCATGCGAAAGGCAGGCCAAGTTGAGTACGGTATAGCCAAAACCTTGCTGCCTCCTCTTCTTTCTGCTTGGAACTCACCATAGCCCACGGTGTGATTTCTGACGCACGCCTGGCATATGGTTATGGATACACCAAGAGTTAGGCTTGAGAAAACCACAAAGCCAGGAGCTCCAGGGACGCTCACCATGCGAAAGGCAGGCCAAGGTGAGCGCAGTACAGCCAAAACCTTGCCGTCTCCTCTTGTGTCTGCTTGGAAGTCGCCACAGCCCACTCTGTGATTTCTGACGCACATTATGCTTATGGTTATCCATGCACCTAGCATTAGGGTTGAGAAAACCACAAGGCCAGGACCACCAGGGATGCTCACCATGCCAAAGGCAGGCCAAGGTGAGCACGGTATAGCCAAAACCTTGCTCCCTCTTCTTCTTTCTGATTGGAACTCACCACAGCCCAATGCTCGATTCCTGGCTCAAACTACGGTTAGGGTTAGGGTTAGGGTTCCGCCTAGGGTTAGGGTTGAGAAAACCTCAAAGCCAGGAGCTCCAGGGACACACACCATGCGAAAGGCAGGCCAAGTTGAGTACGGTACAGCCAAAACCTTGCTGCCTCCTCTTCTTTCTGCTTGGAAGTCGCCACAGCCCACTGCGTGGTTTCTGACTCCAACTAGGCTTATGGTTATGGATACACCTAGAGTTAGGCTTGAGAAAACCACAAAGCCAGGAGCTCCAGGGATACTCACCCTGCTGCAGTCAGGCCTAGGTGAGCACAGTACAGCCAAAACCTTGCTGCCTCCTCTTCTTCCTTGAGATTGGAACTCGCCACAGCCCAATGCCCGATTTCTGGCTCAAACTACGGTTAGGGTTAGGGTTAGGGTTCCGCCTAGGGTTAGGGTTGAGAAAACCACAAAGCCAGGAGCTCCAGGGACACACACCATGCGAAAGGCAGGCCAAGGTGAGCGCAGTACAGCCAAAACCTTGCCGTCTCCTCTTGTGTCTGCTTGGAAGTCGCCACAGCCCACTCTGTGATTTCTGACGCACATTATGCTTATGGTTATCCATGCACCTAGCATTAGGGTTGAGAAAACCACAAGGCCAGGACCACCAGGGATGCTCACCATGCCAAAGGCAGGCCAAGGTGAGCACGGTATAGCCAAAACCTTGCTCCCTCTTCTTCTTTCTGATTGGAACTCACCACAGCCCAATGCTCGATTCCTGGCTCAAACTACGGTTAGGGTTAGGGTTAGGGTTCCGCCTAGGGTTAGGGTTGAGAAAACCACAAAGCCAGGAGCTCCAGGGACGCTCCCCATGCGAAAGGCAGGCCAAGGTGAGCGCAGTACAGCCAAAACCTTGCCGTCTCCTCTTGTGTCTGCTTGGAAGTCGCCACAGCCCACTGTGTGATTTCTGACGCACATTATGCTTATGGTTATCCATGCACCTAGCATTAGGGTTGAGAAAACCACAAGGCCAGGACCACCAGGGATGCTCACCATGCCAAAGGCAGGCCAAGGTGAGCACGGTATAGCCAAAACCTTGCTCCCTCTTCTTCTTTCTGATTGGAACTCACCACAGCCCAATGCTCGATTCCTGGCTCAAACTACGGTTAGGGTTAGGGTTAGGGTTCCGCCTAGGGTTAGGGTTGAGAAAACCACAAAGCCAGGAGCTCCAGGGACACACACCATGCGAAAGGCAGGCCAAGTTGAGTTCGGTACAGCCAAAACCTTGCTGCCTCCTCTTCTTTCTGCTTGGAAGTCGCCACAGCCCACTGCGTGGTTTCTGACTCCAACTAGGCTTATGGTTATGGATACACCTAGAGTTAGGCTTGAGAAAACCACAAAGCCAGGAGCTCCAGGGATACTCACCCTGCTACAGTCAGGCCAAGGTGAGCGCAGTACAGCCAAAACCTTGCTGCCTCCTCTTCTTTCTGCTTGGAAGTCACCACAGCCCACTGCGTGGTTTCTGACTCCAACTAGGCTTATGGTTATGGATACACCTAGAGTTAGGCTTGAGAAAACCACAAAGCCAGGAGCTCCAGGGATACTCACCCTGCTACAGTCAGGCCAAGGTGAGCACAGTACAGCCAAAACCTTGCTGCCTCCTCTTCTTCCTTGAGATTGGAACTCGCCACAGCCCAATGCCCGATTTCTGGCTCAAACTACGGTAAGGGTTAGGGTTAGGGTTCCGGCTAGGGTTAGGGTTGAGAAAACCACAAAGCCAGGAGCTCCAGGGACACACACCATGCGAAAGGCAGGCCAAGTTGAGTACGGTATAGCCAAAACCTTGCTGCCTCCTCTTCTTTCTGCTTGGAACTCACCATAGCCCACGGTGTGATTTCTGACGCACGCCTGGCATATGGTTATGGATACACCAAGAGTTAGGCTTGAGAAAACCACAAAGCCAGGAGCTCCAGGGACGCTCACCATGCGAAAGGCAGGCCAAGGTGAGCGCAGTACAGCCAAAACCTTGCCGTCTCCTCTTGTGTCTGCTTGGAAGTCGCCACAGCCCACTGTGTGATTTCTGACGCACATTATGCTTATGGTTATCCATGCACCTAGCATTAGGGTTGAGAAAACCACAAGGCCAGGACCACCAGGGATGCTCACCATGCCAAAGGCAGGCCAAGGTGAGCACGGTATAGCCAAAACCTTGCTCCCTCTTCTTCTTTCTGATTGGAACTCACCACAGCCCAATGCTCGATTCCTGGCTCAAACTACGGTTAGGGTTAGGGTTAGGGTTCCGCCTAGGGTTAGGGTTGAGAAAACCACAAAGCCAGGAGCTCCAGGGACACACACCATGCGAAAGGCAGGCCAAGTTGAGTTCGGTACAGCCAAAACCTTGCTGCCTCCTCTTCTTTCTGCTTGGAAGTCGCCACAGCCCACTGCGTGGTTTCTGACTCCAACTAGGCTTATGGTTATGGATACACCTAGAGTTAGGCTTGAGAAAACCACAAAGCCAGGAGCTCCAGGGATACTCACCCTGCTACAGTCAGGCCAAGGTGAGCACAGTACAGCCAAAACCTTGCTGCCTCCTCTTCTTCCTTGAGATTGGAACTCGCCACAGCCCAATGCCCGATTTCTGGCTCAAACTACGGTTAGGGTTAGGGTTAGGGTTCCGCCTAGGGTTAGGGTTGAGAAAACCACAAAGCCAGGAGCTCCAGGGACACCCACCATGCGAAAGGCAGGCCAAGTTGAGTACGGTACAGCCAAAACCTTGCTGCCTCCTCTTCTTTCTGCTTGGAAGTCGCCACAGCCCACTGCGTGGTTTCTGACTCCAACTAGGCTTATGGTTATGGATACACCTAGAGTTAGGCTTGAGAAAACCACAAAGCCAGGAGCTCCAGGGACACTCACCATGCGAAAGTCAGGCCAAGCTGAGCGCAGTACAGCCAAAACCTTGCTGCCTCCTCTTCTTTCTGCTTGGAAGTCACCACAGCCCACTGCGTGGTTTCTGACTCCAACTAGGCTTATGGTTATGGATACACCTAGAGTTAGGCTTGAGAAAACCACAAAGCCAGGAGCTCCAGGGATACTCACCCTGCTGCAGTCAGGCCAAGGTGAGCACAGTACTGCCAAAACCTTGCTGCCTCCTCTTCTTCCTTGAGATTGGAACTCACCACAGCCCAATGCCTGATTTCTGGCTCAAACTACGGTTAGGGTTAGGGTTAGGGTTCCGGCTAGGGTTAGGGTTGAGAAAACCACAAAGCCAGGAGCTCCAGGGACACACACCATGCGAAAGGCAGGCCAAGTTGAGTACGGTACAGCCAAAACCTTGCTGCCTCCTCTTCTTTCTGCTTGGAACTCACCATAGCCCACGGTGTGATTTCTGACGCACGCCTGGCATATGGTTATGGATACACCTAGAGTTAGGCTTGAGAAAACCACAAAGCCAGGAGCTCCAGGGACGCTCACCATGCGAAAGGCAGGCCAAGGTGAGCGCAGTACAGCCAAAACCTTGCTGTCTCCTCTTGTGTCTGCTTGGAAGTCGCCACAGCCCACTGTGTGATTTCTGACGCACATTATGCTTATGGTTATCCATGCACCTAGCATTAGGGTTGAGAAAACCACAAGGCCAGGACCACCAGGGATGCTCACCATGCCAAAGGCAGGCCAAGGTGAGCACAGTATAGCCAAAACCTTGCTCCCTCTTCTTCTTTCTGATTGGAACTCACCACAGCCCAATGCTCGATTCCTGGCTCAAACTACGGTTAGGGTTAGGGTTAGGGTTCCGCCTAGGGTTAGGGTTGAGAAAACCACAAAGCCAGGAGCTCCAGGGACACACACCATGCGAAAGGCAGGCCAAGTTGAGTACGGTACAGCCAAAACCTTGCTGCCTCCTCTTCTTTCTGCTTGGAAGTCACCACAGCCCACTGCGTGGTTTCTGACTCCAACTAGGCTTATGGTTATGGATACACCTAGAGTTAGGCTTGAGAAAACCACAAAGCCAGGAGCTCCAGGGATACTCACCCTGCTACAGTCAGGCCAAGGTGAGTACGGTACAGCCAAAACCTTGCTGCCTCCTCTTCTTTCTGCTTGGAAGTCGCCACAGCCCACTGCGTGGTTTCTGACTCCAACTAGGCTTATGGTTATGGATACACCTAGAGTTAGGCTTGAGAAAACCACAAAGCCAGGAGCTCCAGGGATACTCACCCTGCTACAGTCAGGCCAAGGTGAGCACAGTACAGCCAAAACCTTGCTGCCTCCTCTTCTTCCTTGAGATTGGAACTCGCCACAGCCCAATGCCCGATTTCTGGCTCAAACTACGGTTAGGGTTAGGGTTCCGGCTAGGGTTAGGGTTGAGAAAACCACAAAGCCAGGAGCTCCAGGGACACACACCATGCGAAAGGCAGGCCAAGTTGAGTACGGTACAGCCAAAACCTTGCTGCCTCCTCTTCTTTCTGCTTGGAAGTCGCCACAGCCCACTGCGTGGTTTCTGACTCCAACTAGGCTTATGGTTATGGATACACCTAGAGTTAGGCTTGAGAAAACCACAAAGCCAGGAGCTCCAGGGACACTCACCATGCGAAAGTCAGGCCAAGCTGAGCGCAGTACAGCCAAAACCTTGCTGCCTCCTCTTCTTTCTGCTTGGAAGTCACCACAGCCCACTGCGTGGTTTCTGACTCCAACTAGGCTTATGGTTATGGATACACCTAGAGTTAGGCTTGAGAAAACCACAAAGCCAGGAGCTCCAGGGATACTCACCCTGCTACAGTCAGGCCAAGGTGAGCACAGTACTGCCAAAACCTTGCTGCCTCCTCTTCTTCCTTGAGATTGGAACTCACCACAGCCCAATGCCTGATTTCTGGCTCAAACTACGGTTAGGGTTAGGGTTAGGGTTCCGGCTAGGGTTAGGGTTGAGAAAACCACAAAGCCAGGAGCTCCAGGGACACACACCATGCGAAAGGCAGGCCAAGTTGAGTACGGTACAGCCAAAACCTTGCTGCCTCCTCTTCTTTCTGCTTGGAACTCACCATAGCCCACGGTGTGATTTCTGACGCACGCCTGGCATATGGTTATGGATACACCTAGAGTTAGGCTTGAGAAAACCACAAAGCCAGGAGCTCCAGGGATACTCACCCTGCTACAGTCAGGCCAAGGTGAGCGCAGTACAGCCAAAACCTTGCTGCCTCCTCTTCTTTCTGCTTGGAAGTCACCACAGCCCACTGCGTGGTTTCTGACTCCAACTAGGCTTATGGTTATGGATACACCTAGAGTTAGGCTTGAGAAAACCACAAAGCCAGGAGCTCCAGGGATACTCACCCTGCTACAGTCAGGCCAAGGTGAGCACAGTACAGCCAAAACCTTGCTGCCTCCTCTTCTTCCTTGAGATTGGAACTCGCCACAGCCCAATGCCCGATTTCTGGCTCAAACTACGGTTAGGGTTAGGGTTAGGGTTCCCCCTAGGGTTAGGGTTGAGAAAACCACAAAGCCAGGAGCTCCAGGGACACACACCATGCGAAAGGCAGGCCAAGTTGAGTACGGTATAGCCAAAACCTTGCTGCCTCCTCTTCTTTCTGCTTGGAACTCACCATAGCCCACGGTGTGATTTCTGACGCACGCCTGGCATATGGTTATGGATACACCAAGAGTTAGGCTTGAGAAAACCACAAAGCCAGGAGCTCCAGGGACGCTCACCATGCGAAAGGCAGGCCAAGGTGAGCGCAGTACAGCCAAAACCTTGCCGTCTCCTCTTGTGTCTGCTTGGAAGTCGCCACAGCCCACTCTGTGATTTCTGACGCACATTATGCTTATGGTTATCCATGCACCTAGCATTAGGGTTGAGAAAACCACAAGGCCAGGACCACCAGGGATGCTCACCATGCCAAAGGCAGGCCAAGGTGAGCACGGTATAGCCAAAACCTTGCTCCCTCTTCTTCTTTCTGATTGGAACTCACCACAGCCCAATGCTCGATTCCTGGCTCAAACTACGGTTAGGGTTAGGGTTAGGGTTCCGCCTAGGGTTAGGGTTGAGAAAACCTCAAAGCCAGGAGCTCCAGGGACACACACCATGCGAAAGGCAGGCCAAGTTGAGTACGGTACAGCCAAAACCTTGCTGCCTCCTCTTCTTTCTGCTTGGAAGTCGCCACAGCCCACTGCGTGGTTTCTGACTCCAACTAGGCTTATGGTTATGGATACACCTAGAGTTAGGCTTGAGAAAACCACAAAGCCAGGAGCTCCAGGGATACTCACCCTGCTGCAGTCAGGCCTAGGTGAGCACAGTACAGCCAAAACCTTGCTGCCTCCTCTTCTTCCTTGAGATTGGAACTCGCCACAGCCCAATGCCCGATTTCTGGCTCAAACTACGGTTAGGGTTAGGGTTAGGGTTCCGCCTAGGGTTAGGGTTGAGAAAACCACAAAGCCAGGAGCTCCAGGGACACACACCATGCGAAAGGCAGGCCAAGGTGAGCGCAGTACAGCCAAAACCTTGCCGTCTCCTCTTGTGTCTGCTTGGAAGTCGCCACAGCCCACTCTGTGATTTCTGACGCACATTATGCTTATGGTTATCCATGCACCTAGCATTAGGGTTGAGAAAACCACAAGGCCAGGACCACCAGGGATGCTCACCATGCCAAAGGCAGGCCAAGGTGAGCACGGTATAGCCAAAACCTTGCTCCCTCTTCTTCTTTCTGATTGGAACTCACCACAGCCCAATGCTCGATTCCTGGCTCAAACTACGGTTAGGGTTAGGGTTAGGGTTCCGCCTAGGGTTAGGGTTGAGAAAACCACAAAGCCAGGAGCTCCAGGGACGCTCCCCATGCGAAAGGCAGGCCAAGGTGAGCGCAGTACAGCCAAAACCTTGCCGTCTCCTCTTGTGTCTGCTTGGAAGTCGCCACAGCCCACTGTGTGATTTCTGACGCACATTATGCTTATGGTTATCCATGCACCTAGCATTAGGGTTGAGAAAACCACAAGGCCAGGACCACCAGGGATGCTCACCATGCCAAAGGCAGGCCAAGGTGAGCACGGTATAGCCAAAACCTTGCTCCCTCTTCTTCTTTCTGATTGGAACTCACCACAGCCCAATGCTCGATTCCTGGCTCAAACTACGGTTAGGGTTAGGGTTAGGGTTCCGCCTAGGGTTAGGGTTGAGAAAACCACAAAGCCAGGAGCTCCAGGGACACACACCATGCGAAAGGCAGGCCAAGTTGAGTTCGGTACAGCCAAAACCTTGCTGCCTCCTCTTCTTTCTGCTTGGAAGTCGCCACAGCCCACTGCGTGGTTTCTGACTCCAACTAGGCTTATGGTTATGGATACACCTAGAGTTAGGCTTGAGAAAACCACAAAGCCAGGAGCTCCAGGGATACTCACCCTGCTACAGTCAGGCCAAGGTGAGCGCAGTACAGCCAAAACCTTGCTGCCTCCTCTTCTTTCTGCTTGGAAGTCACCACAGCCCACTGCGTGGTTTCTGACTCCAACTAGGCTTATGGTTATGGATACACCTAGAGTTAGGCTTGAGAAAACCACAAAGCCAGGAGCTCCAGGGATACTCACCCTGCTACAGTCAGGCCAAGGTGAGCACAGTACAGCCAAAACCTTGCTGCCTCCTCTTCTTCCTTGAGATTGGAACTCGCCACAGCCCAATGCCCGATTTCTGGCTCAAACTACGGTAAGGGTTAGGGTTAGGGTTCCGGCTAGGGTTAGGGTTGAGAAAACCACAAAGCCAGGAGCTCCAGGGACACACACCATGCGAAAGGCAGGCCAAGTTGAGTACGGTATAGCCAAAACCTTGCTGCCTCCTCTTCTTTCTGCTTGGAACTCACCATAGCCCACGGTGTGATTTCTGACGCACGCCTGGCATATGGTTATGGATACACCAAGAGTTAGGCTTGAGAAAACCACAAAGCCAGGAGCTCCAGGGACGCTCACCATGCGAAAGGCAGGCCAAGGTGAGCGCAGTACAGCCAAAACCTTGCCGTCTCCTCTTGTGTCTGCTTGGAAGTCGCCACAGCCCACTGTGTGATTTCTGACGCACATTATGCTTATGGTTATCCATGCACCTAGCATTAGGGTTGAGAAAACCACAAGGCCAGGACCACCAGGGATGCTCACCATGCCAAAGGCAGGCCAAGGTGAGCACGGTATAGCCAAAACCTTGCTCCCTCTTCTTCTTTCTGATTGGAACTCACCACAGCCCAATGCTCGATTCCTGGCTCAAACTACGGTTAGGGTTAGGGTTAGGGTTCCGCCTAGGGTTAGGGTTGAGAAAACCACAAAGCCAGGAGCTCCAGGGACACACACCATGCGAAAGGCAGGCCAAGTTGAGTTCGGTACAGCCAAAACCTTGCTGCCTCCTCTTCTTTCTGCTTGGAAGTCGCCACAGCCCACTGCGTGGTTTCTGACTCCAACTAGGCTTATGGTTATGGATACACCTAGAGTTAGGCTTGAGAAAACCACAAAGCCAGGAGCTCCAGGGATACTCACCCTGCTACAGTCAGGCCAAGGTGAGCACAGTACAGCCAAAACCTTGCTGCCTCCTCTTCTTCCTTGAGATTGGAACTCGCCACAGCCCAATGCCCGATTTCTGGCTCAAACTACGGTTAGGGTTAGGGTTAGGGTTCCGCCTAGGGTTAGGGTTGAGAAAACCACAAAGCCAGGAGCTCCAGGGACACCCACCATGCGAAAGGCAGGCCAAGTTGAGTACGGTACAGCCAAAACCTTGCTGCCTCCTCTTCTTTCTGCTTGGAAGTCGCCACAGCCCACTGCGTGGTTTCTGACTCCAACTAGGCTTATGGTTATGGATACACCTAGAGTTAGGCTTGAGAAAACCACAAAGCCAGGAGCTCCAGGGACACTCACCATGCGAAAGTCAGGCCAAGCTGAGCGCAGTACAGCCAAAACCTTGCTGCCTCCTCTTCTTTCTGCTTGGAAGTCACCACAGCCCACTGCGTGGTTTCTGACTCCAACTAGGCTTATGGTTATGGATACACCTAGAGTTAGGCTTGAGAAAACCACAAAGCCAGGAGCTCCAGGGATACTCACCCTGCTGCAGTCAGGCCAAGGTGAGCACAGTACTGCCAAAACCTTGCTGCCTCCTCTTCTTCCTTGAGATTGGAACTCACCACAGCCCAATGCCTGATTTCTGGCTCAAACTACGGTTAGGGTTAGGGTTAGGGTTCCGGCTAGGGTTAGGGTTGAGAAAACCACAAAGCCAGGAGCTCCAGGGACACACACCATGCGAAAGGCAGGCCAAGTTGAGTACGGTACAGCCAAAACCTTGCTGCCTCCTCTTCTTTCTGCTTGGAACTCACCATAGCCCACGGTGTGATTTCTGACGCACGCCTGGCATATGGTTATGGATACACCTAGAGTTAGGCTTGAGAAACCACAAAGCCAGGAGCTCCAGGGACGCTCACCATGCGAAAGGCAGGCCAAGGTGAGCGCAGTACAGCCAAAACCTTGCTGTCTCCTCTTGTGTCTGCTTGGAAGTCGCCACAGCCCACTGTGTGATTTCTGACGCACATTATGCTTATGGTTATCCATGCACCTAGCATTAGGGTTGAGAAAACCACAAGGCCAGGACCACCAGGGATGCTCACCATGCCAAAGGCAGGCCAAGGTGAGCACAGTATAGCCAAAACCTTGCTCCCTCTTCTTCTTTCTGATTGGAACTCACCACAGCCCAATGCTCGATTCCTGGCTCAAACTACGGTTAGGGTTAGGGTTAGGGTTCCGCCTAGGGTTAGGGTTGAGAAAACCACAAAGCCAGGAGCTCCAGGGACACACACCATGCGAAAGGCAGGCCAAGTTGAGTACGGTACAGCCAAAACCTTGCTGCCTCCTCTTCTTTCTGCTTGGAAGTCGCCACAGCCCACTGCGTGGTTTCTGACTCCAACTAGGCTTATGGTTATGGATACACCTAGAGTTAGGCTTGAGAAAACCACAAAGCCAGGAGCTCCAGGGATACTCACCCTGCTACAGTCAGGCCAAGGTGAGTACGGTACAGCCAAAACCTTGCTGCCTCCTCTTCTTTCTGCTTGGAAGTCGCCACAGCCCACTGCGTGGTTTCTGACTCCAACTAGGCTTATGGTTATGGATACACCTAGAGTTAGGCTTGAGAAAACCACAAAGCCAGGAGCTCCAGGGATACTCACCCTGCTACAGTCAGGCCAAGGTGAGCACAGTACAGCCAAAACCTTGCTGCCTCCTCTTCTTCCTTGAGATTGGAACTCGCCACAGCCCAATGCCCGATTTCTGGCTCAAACTACGGTTAGGGTTAGGGTTCCGCCTAGGGTTAGGGTTGAGAAAACCACAAAGCCAGGAGCTCCAGGGACACACACCATGCGAAAGGCAGGCCAAGTTGAGTACGGTACAGCCAAAACCTTGCTGCCTCCTCTTCTTTCTGCTTGGAAGTCGCCACAGCCCACTGCGTGGTTTCTGACTCCAACTAGGCTTATGGTTATGGATACACCTAGAGTTAGGCTTGAGAAAACCACAAAGCCAGGAGCTCCAGGGACACTCACCATGCGAAAGTCAGGCCAAGCTGAGCGCAGTACAGCCAAAACCTTGCTGCCTCCTCTTCTTTCTGCTTGGAAGTCACCACAGCCCACTGCGTGGTTTCTGACTCCAACTAGGCTTATGGTTATGGATACACCTAGAGTTAGGCTTGAGAAAACCACAAAGCCAGGAGCTCCAGGGATACTCACCCTGCTACAGTCAGGCCAAGGTGAGCACAGTACTGCCAAAACCTTGCTGCCTCCTCTTCTTCCTTGAGATTGGAACTCACCACAGCCCAATGCCTGATTTCTGGCTCAAACTACGGTTAGGGTTAGGGTTAGGGTTCCGGCTAGGGTTAGGGTTGAGAAAACCACAAAGCCAGGAGCTCCAGGGACACACACCATGCGAAAGGCAGGCCAAGTTGAGTACGGTACAGCCAAAACCTTGCTGCCTCCTCTTCTTTCTGCTTGGAACTCACCATAGCCCACGGTGTGATTTCTGACGCACGCCTGGCATATGGTTATGGATACACCTAGAGTTAGGCTTGAGAAAACCACAAAGCCAGGAGCTCCAGGGATACTCACCCTGCTACAGTCAGGCCAAGGTGAGCGCAGTACAGCCAAAACCTTGCTGCCTCCTCTTCTTTCTGCTTGGAAGTCACCACAGCCCACTGCGTGGTTTCTGACTCCAACTAGGCTTATGGTTATGGATACACCTAGAGTTAGGCTTGAGAAAACCACAAAGCCAGGAGCTCCAGGGATACTCACCCTGCTACAGTCAGGCCAAGGTGAGCACAGTACAGCCAAAACCTTGCTGCCTCCTCTTCTTCCTTGAGATTGGAACTCGCCACAGCCCAATGCCCGATTTCTGGCTCAAACTACGGTTAGGGTTAGGGTTAGGGTTCCCCCTAGGGTTAGGGTTGAGAAAACCACAAAGCCAGGAGCTCCAGGGACACACACCATGCGAAAGGCAGGCCAAGTTGAGTACGGTATAGCCAAAACCTTGCTGCCTCCTCTTCTTTCTGCTTGGAACTCACCATAGCCCACGGTGTGATTTCTGACGCACGCCTGGCATATGGTTATGGATACACCAAGAGTTAGGCTTGAGAAAACCACAAAGCCAGGAGCTCCAGGGACGCTCACCATGCGAAAGGCAGGCCAAGGTGAGCGCAGTACAGCCAAAACCTTGCCGTCTCCTCTTGTGTCTGCTTGGAAGTCGCCACAGCCCACTGTGTGATTTCTGACGCACATTATGCTTATGGTTATCCATGCACCTAGCATTAGGGTTGAGAAAACCACAAGGCCAGGACCACCAGGGATGCTCACCATGCCAAAGGCAGGCCAAGGTGAGCACGGTATAGCCAAAACCTTGCTCCCTCTTCTTCTTTCTGATTGGAACTCACCACAGCCCAATGCTCGATTCCTGGCTCAAACTACGGTTAGGGTTAGGGTTAGGGTTCCGCCTAGGGTTAGGGTTGAGAAAACCTCAAAGCCAGGAGCTCCAGGGACACACACCATGCGAAAGGCAGGCCAAGTTGAGTACGGTACAGCCAAAACCTTGCTGCCTCCTCTTCTTTCTGCTTGGAAGTCGCCACAGCCCACTGCGTGGTTTCTGACTCCAACTAGGCTTATGGTTATGGATACACCTAGAGTTAGGCTTGAGAAAACCACAAAGCCAGGAGCTCCAGGGATACTCACCCTGCTGCAGTCAGGCCTAGGTGAGCACAGTACAGCCAAAACCTTGCTGCCTCCTCTTCTTCCTTGAGATTGGAACTCGCCACAGCCCAATGCCCGATTTCTGGCTCAAACTACGGTTAGGGTTAGGGTTAGGGTTCCGCCTAGGGTTAGGGTTGAGAAAACCACAAAGCCAGGAGCTCCAGGGACACACACCATGCGAAAGGCAGGCCAAGGTGAGCGCAGTACAGCCAAAACCTTGCCGTCTCCTCTTGTGTCTGCTTGGAAGTCGCCACAGCCCACTCTGTGATTTCTGACGCACATTATGCTTATGGTTATCCATGCACCTAGCATTAGGGTTGAGAAAACCACAAGGCCAGGACCACCAGGGATGCTCACCATGCCAAAGGCAGGCCAAGGTGAGCACGGTATAGCCAAAACCTTGCTCCCTCTTCTTCTTTCTGATTGGAACTCACCACAGCCCAATGCTCGATTCCTGGCTCAAACTACGGTTAGGGTTAGGGTTAGGGTTCCGCCTAGGGTTAGGGTTGAGAAAACCACAAAGCCAGGAGCTCCAGGGACGCTCCCCATGCGAAAGGCAGGCCAAGGTGAGCGCAGTACAGCCAAAACCTTGCCGTCTCCTCTTGTGTCTGCTTGGAAGTCGCCACAGCCCACTGTGTGATTTCTGACGCACATTATGCTTATGGTTATCCATGCACCTAGCATTAGGGTTGAGAAAACCACAAGGCCAGGACCACCAGGGATGCTCACCATGCCAAAGGCAGGCCAAGGTGAGCACGGTATAGCCAAAACCTTGCTCCCTCTTCTTCTTTCTGATTGGAACTCACCACAGCCCAATGCTCGATTCCTGGCTCAAACTACGGTTAGGGTTAGGGTTAGGGTTCCGCCTAGGGTTAGGGTTGAGAAAACCACAAAGCCAGGAGCTCCAGGGACAGACACCATGCGAAAGGCAGGCCAAGTTGAGTTCGGTACAGCCAAAACCTTGCTGCCTCCTCTTCTTTCTGCTTGGAAGTCGCCACAGCCCACTGCGTGGTTTCTGACTCCAACTAGGCTTATGGTTATGGATACACCTAGAGTTAGGCTTGAGAAAACCACAAAGCCAGGAGCTCCAGGGATACTCACCCTGCTACAGTCAGGCCAAGGTGAGCACAGTACAGCCAAAACCTTGCTGCCTCCTCTTCTTCCTTGAGATTGGAACTCGCCACAGCCCAATGCCCGATTTCTGGCTCAAACTACGGTTAGGGTTAGGGTTAGGGTTCCGCCTAGGGTTAGGGTTGAGAAAACCACAAAGCCAGGAGCTCCAGGGACACCCACCATGCGAAAGGCAGGCCAAGTTGAGTACGGTACAGCCAAAACCTTGCTGCCTCCTCTTCTTTCTGCTTGGAAGTCGCCACAGCCCACTGCGTGGTTTCTGACTCCAACTAGGCTTATGGTTATGGATACACCTAGAGTTAGGCTTGAGAAAACCACAAAGCCAGGAGCTCCAGGGACACTCACCATGCGAAAGTCAGGCCAAGCTGAGCGCAGTACAGCCAAAACCTTGCTGCCTCCTCTTCTTTCTGCTTGGAAGTCACCACAGCCCACTGCGTGGTTTCTGACTCCAACTAGGCTTATGGTTATGGATACACCTAGAGTTAGGCTTGAGAAAACCACAAAGCCAGGAGCTCCAGGGATACTCACCCTGCTGCAGTCAGGCCAAGGTGAGCACAGTACTGCCAAAACCTTGCTGCCTCCTCTTCTTCCTTGAGATTGGAACTCACCACAGCCCAATGCCTGATTTCTGGCTCAAACTACGGTTAGGGTTAGGGTTAGGGTTCCGGCTAGGGTTAGGGTTGAGAAAACCACAAAGCCAGGAGCTCCAGGGACACACACCATGCGAAAGGCAGGCCAAGTTGAGTACGGTACAGCCAAAACCTTGCTGCCTCCTCTTCTTTCTGCTTGGAACTCACCATAGCCCACGGTGTGATTTCTGACGCACGCCTGGCATATGGTTATGGATACACCTAGAGTTAGGCTTGAGAAAACCACAAAGCCAGGAGCTCCAGGGACGCTCACCATGCGAAAGGCAGGCCAAGGTGAGCGCAGTACAGCCAAAACCTTGCCGTCTCCTCTTGTGTCTGCTTGGAAGTCGCCACAGCCCACTGTGTGATTTCTGACGCACATTATGCTTATGGTTATCCATGCACCTAGCATTAGGGTTGAGAAAACCACAAGGCCAGGACCACCAGGGATGCTCACCATGCCAAAGGCAGGCCAAGGTGAGCACGGTATAGCCAAAACCTTGCTCCCTCTTCTTCTTTCTGATTGGAACTCACCACAGCCCAATGCTCGATTCCTGGCTCAAACTACGGTTAGGGTTAGGGTTAGGGTTCCGCCTAGGGTTAGGGTTGAGAAAACCTCGAAGCCAGGAGCTCCAGGGACACACACCATGCGAAAGGCAGGCCAAGTTGAGTACGGTACAGCCAAAACCTTGCTGCCTCCTCTTCTTTCTGCTTGGAAGTCGCCACAGCCCACTGCGTGGTTTCTGACTCCAACTAGGCTTATGGTTATGGATACACCTAGAGTTAGGCTTGAGAAAACCACAAAGCCAGGAGCTCCAGGGACACTCACCATGCGAAAGTCAGGCCAAGCTGAGCGCAGTACAGCCAAAACCTTGCTGCCTCCTCTTCTTTCTGCTTGGAAGTCACCACAGCCCACTGCGTGGTTTCTGACTCCAACTAGGCTTATGGTTATGGATACACCTAGAGTTAGGCTTGAGAAAACCACAAAGCCAGGAGCTCCAGGGATACTCACCCTGCTACAGTCAGGCCAAGGTGAGCACAGTACAGCCAAAACCTTGCTGCCTCCTCTTCTTCCTTGAGATTGGAACTCGCCACAGCCCAATGCCCGATTTCTGGCTCAAACTACGGTTAGGGTTAGGGTTAGGGTTCCCCCTAGGGTTAGGGTTGAGAAAACCACAAAGCCAGGAGCTCCAGGGACACACACCATGCGAAAGGCGGGCCAAGTTGAGTACGGTATAGCCAAAACCTTGCTGCCTCCTCTTCTTTCTGCTTGGAACTCACCATAGCCCACGGTGTGATTTCTGACGCACGCCTGGCATATGGTTATGGATACACCAAGAGTTAGGCTTGAGAAAACCACAAAGCCAGGAGCTCCAGGGACGCTCACCATGCGAAAGGCAGGCCAAGGTGAGCGCAGTACAGCCAAAACCTTGCCGTCTCCTCTTGTGTCTGCTTGGAAGTCGCCACAGCCCACTCTGTGATTTCTGACGCACATTATGCTTATGGTTATCCATGCACCTAGCATTAGGGTTGAGAAAACCACAAGGCCAGGACCACCAGGGATGCTCACCATGCCAAAGGCAGGCCAAGGTGAGCACGGTATAGCCAAAACCTTGCTCCCTCTTCTTCTTTCTGATTGGAACTCACCACAGCCCAATGCTCGATTCCTGGCTCAAACTACGGTTAGGGTTAGGGTTAGGGTTCCGCCTAGGGTTAGGGTTGAGAAAACCACAAAGCCAGGAGCTCCAGGGACACACACCATGCGAAAGGCAGGCCAAGTTGAGTACGGTACAGCCAAAACCTTGCTGCCTCCTCTTCTTTCTGCTTGGAAGTCGCCACAGCCCACTGCGTGGTTCCTGACTCCAACTAGGCTTATGGTTATGGATACACCTAGAGTTAGGCTTGAGAAAACCACAAAGCCAGGAGCTCCAGGGATACTCACCCTGCTACAGTCAGGCCAAGGTGAGCACAGTACAGCCAAAACCTTGCTGCCTCCTCTTCTTCCTTGAGATTGGAACTCGCCACAGCCCAATGCCCGATTTCTGGCTCAAACTACGGTTAGGGTTAGGGTTAGGGTTCCGCCTAGGGTTAGGGTTGAGAAAACCACAAAGCCAGGAGCTCCAGGGACACACACCATGCGAAAGGCAGGCCAAGGTGAGCGCAGTACAGCCAAAACCTTGCCGTCTCCTCTTGTGTCTGCTTGGAAGTCGCCACAGCCCACTCTGTGATTTCTGACGCACATTATGCTTATGGTTATCCATGCACCTAGCATTAGGGTTGAGAAAACCACAAGGCCAGGACCACCAGGGATGCTCACCATGCCAAAGGCAGGCCAAGGTGAGCACGGTATAGCCAAAACCTTGCTCCCTCTTCTTCTTTCTGATTGGAACTCACCACAGCCCAATGCTCGATTCCTGGCTCAAACTACAGTTAGGGTTAGGGTTAGGGTTCCGCCTAGGGTTAGGGTTGAGAAAACCACAAAGCCAGGAGCTCCAGGGACACACACCATGCGAAAGGCAGGCCAAGTTGAGTACGGTACAGCCAAAACCTTGCTGCCTCCTCTTCTTTCTGCTTGGAAGTCGCCACAGCCCACTGCGTGGTTTCTGACTCCAACTAGGCTTATGGTTATGGATACACCTAGAGTTAGGCTTGCGAAAACCACAAAGCCAGGAGCTCCAGGGATACTCACCCTGCTACAGTCAGGCCAAGGTGAGCACAGTACAGCCAAAACCTTGCTGCCTCCTCTTCTTTCTGCTTGGAAGTCGCCACAGCCCACTGCGTGGTTTCTGACTCCAACTAGGCTTATGGTTATGGATACACCTAGAGTTAGGCTTGAGAAAACCACAAAGCCAGGAGCTCCAGGGATACTCACCCTGCTACAGTCAGGCCAAGGTGAGCGCAGTACAGCCAAAACCTTGCTGCCTCCTCTTCTTTCTGCTTGGAAGTCACCACAGCCCACTGCGTGGTTTCTGACTCCAACTAGGCTTATGGTTATGGATACACCTAGAGTTAGGCTTGAGAAAACCACAAAGCCAGGAGCTCCAGGGATACTCACCCTGCTACAGTCAGGCCAAGGTGAGCACAGTACAGCCAAAACCTTGCTGCCTCCTCTTCTTCCTTGAGATTGGAACTCGCCACAGCCCAATGCCCGATTTCTGGCTCAAACTACGGTTAGGGTTAGGGTTAGGGTTCCCCCTAGGGTTAGGCTTGAGAAAACCACAAAGCCAGGAGCTCCAGGGACACACACCATGCGAAAGGCAGGCCAAGTTGAGTACGGTACAGCCAAAATCTTGCTGCCTCCTCTTCTTTCTGCTTGGAACTCACCATAGCCCACGGTGTGATTTCTGACGCACGCCTGGCATATGGTTATGGATACACCTAGAGTTAGGCTTGAGAAAACCACAAAGCCAGGAGCTCCAGGGACGCTCACCATGCGAAAGGCAGGCCAAGGTGAGCGCAGTACAGCCAAAACCTTGCCGTCTCCTCTTGTGTCTGCTTGGAAGTCGCCACAGCCCACTGTGTGATTTCTGACGCACATTATGCTTATGGTTATCCATGCACCTAGCATTAGGGTTGAGAAAACCACAAGGCCAGGACCACCAGGGATGCTCACCATGCCAAAGGCAGGCCAAGGTGAGCACGGTATAGCCAAAACCTTGCTCCCTCTTCTTCTTTCTGATTGGAACTCACCACAGCCCAATGCTCGATTCCTGGCTCAAACTACGGTTAGGGTTAGGGTTAGGGTTCCGCCTAGGGTTAGGGTTGAGAAAACCTCAAAGCCAGGAGCTCCAGGGACACACACCATGCGAAAGGCAGGCCAAGTTGAGTACGGTACAGCCAAAACCTTGCTGCCTCCTCTTCTTTCTGCTTGGAAGTCGCCACAGCCCACTGCGTGGTTTCTGACTCCAACTAGGCTTATGGTTATGGATACACCTAGAGTTAGGCTTGAGAAAACCACAAAGCCAGGAGCTCCAGGGATACTCACCCTGCTACAGTCAGGCCTAGGTGAGCACAGTACAGCCAAAACCTTGCTGCCTCCTCTTCTTCCTTGAGATTGGAACTCGCCACAGCCCAATGCCCGATTTCTGGCTCAAACTACGGTTAGGGTTAGGGTTAGGGTTCCGCCTAGGGTTAGGGTTGAGAAAACCACAAAGCCAGGAGCTCCAGGGACACACACCATGCGAAAGGCAGGCCAAGGTGAGCGCAGTACAGCCAAAACCTTGCCGTCTCCTCTTGTGTCTGCTTGGAAGTCGCCACAGCCCACTCTGTGATTTCTGACGCACATTATGCTTATGGTTATCCATGCACCTAGCATTAGGGTTGAGAAAACCACAAGGCCAGGACCACCAGGGATGCTCACCATGCCAAAGGCAGGCCAAGGTGAGCACGGTATAGCCAAAACCTTGCTCCCTCTTCTTCTTTCTGATTGGAACTCACCACAGCCCAATGCTCGATTCCTGGCTCAAACTACGGTTAGGGTTAGGGTTAGGGTTCCGCCTAGGGTTAGGGTTGAGAAAACCACAAAGCCAGGAGCTCCAGGGATACTCACCCTGCTACAGTCAGGCCTAGGTGAGCACAGTACAGCCAAAACCTTGCTGCCTCCTCTTCTTCCTTGAGATTGGAACTCGCCACAGCCCAATGCTCGATTCCTGGCTCAAACTACGGTTAGGGTTAGGGTTAGGGTTCCGCCTAGGGTTAGGGTTGAGAAAACCACAAAGCCAGGAGCTCCAGGGACACACACCATGCGAAAGGCAGGCCAAGTTGAGTACGGTACAGCCAAAACCTTGCTGCCTCCTCTTCTTTCTGCTTGGAAGTCGCCACAGCCCACTGCGTGGTTTCTGACTCCAACTAGGCTTATGGTTATGGATACACCTAGAGTTAGGCTTGCGAAAACCACAAAGCCAGGAGCTCCAGGGATACTCACCCTGCTACAGTCAGGCCAAGGTGAGCACAGTACAGCCAAAACCTTGCTGCCTCCTCTTCTTTCTGCTTGGAAGTCGCCACAGCCCACTGCGTGGTTTCTGACTCCAACTAGGCTTATGGTTATGGATACACCTAGAGTTAGGCTTGAGAAAACCACAAAGCCAGGAGCTCCAGGGATACTCACCCTGCTACAGTCAGGCCAAGGTGAGCGCAGTACAGCCAAAACCTTGCTGCCTCCTCTTCTTTCTGCTTGGAAGTCACCACAGCCCACTGCGTGGTTTCTGACTCCAACTAGGCTTATGGTTATGGATACACCTAGAGTTAGGCTTGAGAAAACCACAAAGCCAGGAGCTCCAGGGATACTCACCCTGCTACAGTCAGGCCAAGGTGAGCACAGTACAGCCAAAACCTTGCTGCCTCCTCTTCTTCCTTGAGATTGGAACTCGCCACAGCCCAATGCCCGATTTCTGGCTCAAACTACGGTTAGGGTTAGGGTTAGGGTTCCCCCTAGGGTTAGGCTTGAGAAAACCACAAAGCCAGGAGCTCCAGGGACACACACCATGCGAAAGGCAGGCCAAGTTGAGTACGGTACAGCCAAAACCTTGCTGCCTCCTCTTCTTTCTGCTTGGAACTCACCATAGCCCACGGTGTGATTTCTGACGCACGCCTGGCATATGGTTATGGATACACCTAGAGTTAGGCTTGAGAAAACCACAAAGCCAGGAGCTCCAGGGACGCTCACCATGCGAAAGGCAGGCCAAGGTGAGCGCAGTACAGCCAAAACCTTGCCGTCTCCTCTTGTGTCTGCTTGGAAGTCGCCACAGCCCACTGTGTGATTTCTGACGCACATTATGCTTATGGTTATCCATGCACCTAGCATTAGGGTTGAGAAAACCACAAGGCCAGGACCACCAGGGATGCTCACCATGCCAAAGGCAGGCCAAGGTGAGCACGGTATAGCCAAAACCTTGCTCCCTCTTCTTCTTTCTGATTGGAACTCACCACAGCCCAATGCTCGATTCCTGGCTCAAACTACGGTTAGGGTTAGGGTTAGGGTTCCGCCTAGGGTTAGGGTTGAGAAAACCTCAAAGCCAGGAGCTCCAGGGACACACACCATGCGAAAGGCAGGCCAAGTTGAGTACGGTACAGCCAAAACCTTGCTGCCTCCTCTTCTTTCTGCTTGGAAGTCGCCACAGCCCACTGCGTGGTTTCTGACTCCAACTAGGCTTATGGTTATGGATACACCTAGAGTTAGGCTTGAGAAAACCACAAAGCCAGGAGCTCCAGGGATACTCACCCTGCTACAGTCAGGCCTAGGTGAGCACAGTACAGCCAAAACCTTGCTGCCTCCTCTTCTTCCTTGAGATTGGAACTCGCCACAGCCCAATGCCCGATTTCTGGCTCAAACTACGGTTAGGGTTAGGGTTAGGGTTCCGCCTAGGGTTAGGGTTGAGAAAACCACAAAGCCAGGAGCTCCAGGGACACACACCATGCGAAAGGCAGGCCAAGGTGAGCGCAGTACAGCCAAAACCTTGCCGTCTCCTCTTGTGTCTGCTTGGAAGTCGCCACAGCCCACTCTGTGATTTCTGACGCACATTATGCTTATGGTTATCCATGCACCTAGCATTAGGGTTGAGAAAACCACAAGGCCAGGACCACCAGGGATGCTCACCATGCCAAAGGCAGGCCAAGGTGAGCACGGTATAGCCAAAACCTTGCTCCCTCTTCTTCTTTCTGATTGGAACTCACCACAGCCCAATGCTCGATTCCTGGCTCAAACTACGGTTAGGGTTAGGGTTAGGGTTCCGCCTAGGGTTAGGGTTGAGAAAACCACAAAGCCAGGAGCTCCAGGGACGCTCCCCATGCGAAAGGCAGGCCAAGGTGAGCGCAGTACAGCCAAAACCTTGCCGTCTCCTCTTGTGTCTGCTTGGAAGTCGCCACAGCCCACTGTGTGATTTCTGACGCACATTATGCTTATGGTTATCCATGCACCTAGCATTAGGGTTGAGAAAACCACAAGGCCAGGACCACCAGGGATGCTCACCATGCCAAAGGCAGGCCAAGGTGAGCACAGTATAGCCAAAACCTTGCTCCCTCTTCTTCTTTCTGATTGGAACTCACCACAGCCCAATGCTCGATTCCTGGCTCAAACTACGGTTAGGGTTAGGGTTCCGCCTAGGGTTAGGGTTGAGAAAACCACAAAGCCAGGAGCTCCAGGGACACACACCATGCGAAAGGCAGGCCAAGTTGAGTACGGTACAGCCAAAACCTTGCTGCCTCCTCTTCTTTCTGCTTGGAAGTCGCCACAGCCCACTGCGTGGTTTCTGACTCCAACTAGGCTTATGGTTATGGATACACCTAGAGTTAGGCTTGAGAAAACCACAAAGCCAGGAGCTCCAGGGATACTCACCCTGCTACAGTCAGGCCAAGGTGAGCACAGTACAGCCAAAACCTTGCTGCCTCCTCTTCTTCCTTGAGATTGGAACTCGCCACAGCCCAATGCCCTATTTCTGGCTCAAACTACGGTTAGGGTTAGGGTTAGGGTTCCGCCTAGGGTTAGGGTTGAGAAAACCACAAAGCCAGGAGCTCCAGGGACACACACCATGCGAAAGGCAGGCCAAGTTGAGTACGGTACAGCCAAAACCTTGCTGCCTCCTCTTCTTTCTGCTTGGAAGTCACCACAGCCCACTGCGTGGTTTCTGACTCCAACTAGGCTTATGGTTATGGATACACCTAGAGTTAGGCTTGAGAAAACCACAAAGCCAGGAGCTCCAGGGACACTCACCATGCGAAAGTCAGGCCAAGCTGAGCGCAGTACAGCCAAAACCTTGCTGCCTCCTCTTCTTTCTGCTTGGAAGTCACCACAGCCCACTGCGTGGTTTCTGACTCCAACTAGGCTTATGGTTATGGATACACCTAGAGTTAGGCTTGAGAAAACCACAAAGCCAGGAGCTCCAGGGATACTCACCCTGCTGCAGTCAGGCCAAGGTGAGCACAGTACTGCCAAAACCTTGCTGCCTCCTCTTCTTCCTTGAGATTGGAACTCACCACAGCCCAATGCCTGATTTCTGGCTCAAACTACGGTTAGGGTTAGGGTTAGGGTTCCGGCTAGGGTTAGGGTTGAGAAAACCACAAAGCCAGGAGCTCCAGGGACACACACCATGCGAAAGGCAGGCCAAGTTGAGTACGGTACAGCCAAAACCTTGCTGCCTCCTCTTCTTTCTGCTTGGAAGTCGCCACAGCCCACTGCGTGGTTTCTGACTCCAACTAGGCTTATGGTTATGGATACACCTAGAGTTAGGCTTGAGAAAACCACAAAGCCAGGAGCTCCAGGGACACTCACCATGCGAAAGTCAGGCCAAGCTGAGCGCAGTACAGCCAAAACCTTGCTGCCTCCTCTTCTTTCTGCTTGGAAGTCACCACAGCCCACTGCGTGGTTTCTGACTCCAACTAGGCTTATGGTTATGGATACACCTAGAGTTAGGCTTGAGAAAACCACAAAGCCAGGAGCTCCAGGGATACTCACCCTGCTGCAGTCAGGCCAAGGTGAGCACAGTACTGCCAAAACCTTGCTGCCTCCTCTTCTTCCTTGAGATTGGAACTCACCACAGCCCAATGCCTGATTTCTGGCTCAAACTACGGTTAGGGTTAGGGTTAGGGTTCCGGCTAGGGTTAGGGTTGAGAAAACCACAAAGCCAGGAGCTCCAGGGACACACACCATGCGAAAGGCAGGCCAAGTTGAGTACGGTACAGCCAAAACCTTGCTGCCTCCTCTTCTTTCTGCTTGGAACTCACCATAGCCCACGGTGTGATTTCTGACGCACGCCTGGCATATGGTTATGGATACACCTAGAGTTAGGCTTGAGAAAACCACAAAGCCAGGAGCTCCAGGGACGCTCACCATGCGAAAGGCAGGCCAAGGTGAGCGCAGTACAGCCAAAACCTTGCCGTCTCCTCTTGTGTCTGCTTGGAAGTCGCCACAGCCCACTGTGTGATTTCTGACGCACATTATGCTTATGGTTATCCATGCACCTAGCATTAGGGTTGAGAAAACCACAAGGCCAGGACCACCAGGGATGCTCACCATGCCAAAGGCAGGCCAAGGTGAGCACGGTATAGCCAAAACCTTGCTCCCTCTTCTTCTTTCTGATTGGAACTCACCACAGCCCAATGCTCGATTCCTGGCTCAAACTACGGTTAGGGTTAGGGTTAGGGTTCCGCCTAGGGTTAGGGTTGAGAAAACCTCGAAGCCAGGAGCTCCAGGGACACACACCATGCGAAAGGCAGGCCAAGTTGAGTACGGTACAGCCAAAACCTTGCTGCCTCCTCTTCTTTCTGCTTGGAAGTCGCCACAGCCCACTGCGTGGTTTCTGACTCCAACTAGGCTTATGGTTATGGATACACCTAGAGTTAGGCTTGAGAAAACCACAAAGCCAGGAGCTCCAGGGACACTCACCATGCGAAAGTCAGGCCAAGCTGAGCGCAGTACAGCCAAAACCTTGCTGCCTCCTCTTCTTTCTGCTTGGAAGTCACCACAGCCCACTGCGTGGTTTCTGACTCCAACTAGGCTTATGGTTATGGATACACCTAGAGTTAGGCTTGAGAAAACCACAAAGCCAGGAGCTCCAGGGATACTCACCCTGCTACAGTCAGGCCAAGGTGAGCACAGTACAGCCAAAACCTTGCTGCCTCCTCTTCTTCCTTGAGATTGGAACTCGCCACAGCCCAATGCCCGATTTCTGGCTCAAACTACGGTTAGGGTTAGGGTTAGGGTTCCCCCTAGGGTTAGGGTTGAGAAAACCACAAAGCCAGGAGCTCCAGGGACACACACCATGCGAAAGGCGGGCCAAGTTGAGTACGGTATAGCCAAAACCTTGCTGCCTCCTCTTCTTTCTGCTTGGAACTCACCATAGCCCACGGTGTGATTTCTGACGCACGCCTGGCATATGGTTATGGATACACCAAGAGTTAGGCTTGAGAAAACCACAAAGCCAGGAGCTCCAGGGACGCTCACCATGCGAAAGGCAGGCCAAGGTGAGCGCAGTACAGCCAAAACCTTGCCGTCTCCTCTTGTGTCTGCTTGGAAGTCGCCACAGCCCACTCTGTGATTTCTGACGCACATTATGCTTATGGTTATCCATGCACCTAGCATTAGGGTTGAGAAAACCACAAGGCCAGGACCACCAGGGATGCTCACCATGCCAAAGGCAGGCCAAGGTGAGCACGGTATAGCCAAAACCTTGCTCCCTCTTCTTCTTTCTGATTGGAACTCACCACAGCCCAATGCTCGATTCCTGGCTCAAACTACGGTTAGGGTTAGGGTTAGGGTTCCGCCTAGGGTTAGGGTTGAGAAAACCACAAAGCCAGGAGCTCCAGGGACACACACCATGCGAAAGGCAGGCCAAGTTGAGTACGGTACAGCCAAAACCTTGCTGCCTCCTCTTCTTTCTGCTTGGAAGTCGCCACAGCCCACTGCGTGGTTCCTGACTCCAACTAGGCTTATGGTTATGGATACACCTAGAGTTAGGCTTGAGAAAACCACAAAGCCAGGAGCTCCAGGGATACTCACCCTGCTACAGTCAGGCCAAGGTGAGCACAGTACAGCCAAAACCTTGCTGCCTCCTCTTCTTCCTTGAGATTGGAACTCGCCACAGCCCAATGCCCGATTTCTGGCTCAAACTACGGTTAGGGTTAGGGTTAGGGTTCCGCCTAGGGTTAGGGTTGAGAAAACCACAAAGCCAGGAGCTCCAGGGACACACACCATGCGAAAGGCAGGCCAAGGTGAGCGCAGTACAGCCAAAACCTTGCCGTCTCCTCTTGTGTCTGCTTGGAAGTCGCCACAGCCCACTCTGTGATTTCTGACGCACATTATGCTTATGGTTATCCATGCACCTAGCATTAGGGTTGAGAAAACCACAAGGCCAGGACCACCAGGGATGCTCACCATGCCAAAGGCAGGCCAAGGTGAGCACGGTATAGCCAAAACCTTGCTCCCTCTTCTTCTTTCTGATTGGAACTCACCACAGCCCAATGCTCGATTCCTGGCTCAAACTACAGTTAGGGTTAGGGTTAGGGTTCCGCCTAGGGTTAGGGTTGAGAAAACCACAAAGCCAGGAGCTCCAGGGACACACACCATGCGAAAGGCAGGCCAAGTTGAGTACGGTACAGCCAAAACCTTGCTGCCTCCTCTTCTTTCTGCTTGGAAGTCGCCACAGCCCACTGCGTGGTTTCTGACTCCAACTAGGCTTATGGTTATGGATACACCTAGAGTTAGGCTTGCGAAAACCACAAAGCCAGGAGCTCCAGGGATACTCACCCTGCTACAGTCAGGCCAAGGTGAGCACAGTACAGCCAAAACCTTGCTGCCTCCTCTTCTTTCTGCTTGGAAGTCGCCACAGCCCACTGCGTGGTTTCTGACTCCAACTAGGCTTATGGTTATGGATACACCTAGAGTTAGGCTTGAGAAAACCACAAAGCCAGGAGCTCCAGGGATACTCACCCTGCTACAGTCAGGCCAAGGTGAGCGCAGTACAGCCAAAACCTTGCTGCCTCCTCTTCTTTCTGCTTGGAAGTCACCACAGCCCACTGCGTGGTTTCTGACTCCAACTAGGCTTATGGTTATGGATACACCTAGAGTTAGGCTTGAGAAAACCACAAAGCCAGGAGCTCCAGGGATACTCACCCTGCTACAGTCAGGCCAAGGTGAGCACAGTACAGCCAAAACCTTGCTGCCTCCTCTTCTTCCTTGAGATTGGAACTCGCCACAGCCCAATGCCCGATTTCTGGCTCAAACTACGGTTAGGGTTAGGGTTAGGGTTCCCCCTAGGGTTAGGCTTGAGAAAACCACAAAGCCAGGAGCTCCAGGGACACACACCATGCGAAAGGCAGGCCAAGTTGAGTACGGTACAGCCAAAATCTTGCTGCCTCCTCTTCTTTCTGCTTGGAACTCACCATAGCCCACGGTGTGATTTCTGACGCACGCCTGGCATATGGTTATGGATACACCTAGAGTTAGGCTTGAGAAAACCACAAAGCCAGGAGCTCCAGGGACGCTCACCATGCGAAAGGCAGGCCAAGGTGAGCGCAGTACAGCCAAAACCTTGCCGTCTCCTCTTGTGTCTGCTTGGAAGTCGCCACAGCCCACTGTGTGATTTCTGACGCACATTATGCTTATGGTTATCCATGCACCTAGCATTAGGGTTGAGAAAACCACAAGGCCAGGACCACCAGGGATGCTCACCATGCCAAAGGCAGGCCAAGGTGAGCACGGTATAGCCAAAACCTTGCTCCCTCTTCTTCTTTCTGATTGGAACTCACCACAGCCCAATGCTCGATTCCTGGCTCAAACTACGGTTAGGGTTAGGGTTAGGGTTCCGCCTAGGGTTAGGGTTGAGAAAACCTCAAAGCCAGGAGCTCCAGGGACACACACCATGCGAAAGGCAGGCCAAGTTGAGTACGGTACAGCCAAAACCTTGCTGCCTCCTCTTCTTTCTGCTTGGAAGTCGCCACAGCCCACTGCGTGGTTTCTGACTCCAACTAGGCTTATGGTTATGGATACACCTAGAGTTAGGCTTGAGAAAACCACAAAGCCAGGAGCTCCAGGGATACTCACCCTGCTACAGTCAGGCCTAGGTGAGCACAGTACAGCCAAAACCTTGCTGCCTCCTCTTCTTCCTTGAGATTGGAACTCGCCACAGCCCAATGCCCGATTTCTGGCTCAAACTACGGTTAGGGTTAGGGTTAGGGTTCCGCCTAGGGTTAGGGTTGAGAAAACCACAAAGCCAGGAGCTCCAGGGACACACACCATGCGAAAGGCAGGCCAAGGTGAGCGCAGTACAGCCAAAACCTTGCCGTCTCCTCTTGTGTCTGCTTGGAAGTCGCCACAGCCCACTCTGTGATTTCTGACGCACATTATGCTTATGGTTATCCATGCACCTAGCATTAGGGTTGAGAAAACCACAAGGCCAGGACCACCAGGGATGCTCACCATGCCAAAGGCAGGCCAAGGTGAGCACGGTATAGCCAAAACCTTGCTCCCTCTTCTTCTTTCTGATTGGAACTCACCACAGCCCAATGCTCGATTCCTGGCTCAAACTACGGTTAGGGTTAGGGTTAGGGTTCCGCCTAGGGTTAGGGTTGAGAAAACCACAAAGCCAGGAGCTCCAGGGATACTCACCCTGCTACAGTCAGGCCTAGGTGAGCACAGTACAGCCAAAACCTTGCTGCCTCCTCTTCTTCCTTGAGATTGGAACTCGCCACAGCCCAATGCTCGATTCCTGGCTCAAACTACGGTTAGGGTTAGGGTTAGGGTTCCGCCTAGGGTTAGGGTTGAGAAAACCACAAAGCCAGGAGCTCCAGGGACACACACCATGCGAAAGGCAGGCCAAGTTGAGTACGGTACAGCCAAAACCTTGCTGCCTCCTCTTCTTTCTGCTTGGAAGTCGCCACAGCCCACTGCGTGGTTTCTGACTCCAACTAGGCTTATGGTTATGGATACACCTAGAGTTAGGCTTGCGAAAACCACAAAGCCAGGAGCTCCAGGGATACTCACCCTGCTACAGTCAGGCCAAGGTGAGCACAGTACAGCCAAAACCTTGCTGCCTCCTCTTCTTTCTGCTTGGAAGTCGCCACAGCCCACTGCGTGGTTTCTGACTCCAACTAGGCTTATGGTTATGGATACACCTAGAGTTAGGCTTGAGAAAACCACAAAGCCAGGAGCTCCAGGGATACTCACCCTGCTACAGTCAGGCCAAGGTGAGCGCAGTACAGCCAAAACCTTGCTGCCTCCTCTTCTTTCTGCTTGGAAGTCACCACAGCCCACTGCGTGGTTTCTGACTCCAACTAGGCTTATGGTTATGGATACACCTAGAGTTAGGCTTGAGAAAACCACAAAGCCAGGAGCTCCAGGGATACTCACCCTGCTACAGTCAGGCCAAGGTGAGCACAGTACAGCCAAAACCTTGCTGCCTCCTCTTCTTCCTTGAGATTGGAACTCGCCACAGCCCAATGCCCGATTTCTGGCTCAAACTACGGTTAGGGTTAGGGTTAGGGTTCCCCCTAGGGTTAGGCTTGAGAAAACCACAAAGCCAGGAGCTCCAGGGACACACACCATGCGAAAGGCAGGCCAAGTTGAGTACGGTACAGCCAAAACCTTGCTGCCTCCTCTTCTTTCTGCTTGGAACTCACCATAGCCCACGGTGTGATTTCTGACGCACGCCTGGCATATGGTTATGGATACACCTAGAGTTAGGCTTGAGAAAACCACAAAGCCAGGAGCTCCAGGGACGCTCACCATGCGAAAGGCAGGCCAAGGTGAGCGCAGTACAGCCAAAACCTTGCCGTCTCCTCTTGTGTCTGCTTGGAAGTCGCCACAGCCCACTGTGTGATTTCTGACGCACATTATGCTTATGGTTATCCATGCACCTAGCATTAGGGTTGAGAAAACCACAAGGCCAGGACCACCAGGGATGCTCACCATGCCAAAGGCAGGCCAAGGTGAGCACGGTATAGCCAAAACCTTGCTCCCTCTTCTTCTTTCTGATTGGAACTCACCACAGCCCAATGCTCGATTCCTGGCTCAAACTACGGTTAGGGTTAGGGTTAGGGTTCCGCCTAGGGTTAGGGTTGAGAAAACCTCAAAGCCAGGAGCTCCAGGGACACACACCATGCGAAAGGCAGGCCAAGTTGAGTACGGTACAGCCAAAACCTTGCTGCCTCCTCTTCTTTCTGCTTGGAAGTCGCCACAGCCCACTGCGTGGTTTCTGACTCCAACTAGGCTTATGGTTATGGATACACCTAGAGTTAGGCTTGAGAAAACCACAAAGCCAGGAGCTCCAGGGATACTCACCCTGCTACAGTCAGGCCTAGGTGAGCACAGTACAGCCAAAACCTTGCTGCCTCCTCTTCTTCCTTGAGATTGGAACTCGCCACAGCCCAATGCCCGATTTCTGGCTCAAACTACGGTTAGGGTTAGGGTTAGGGTTCCGCCTAGGGTTAGGGTTGAGAAAACCACAAAGCCAGGAGCTCCAGGGACACACACCATGCGAAAGGCAGGCCAAGGTGAGCGCAGTACAGCCAAAACCTTGCCGTCTCCTCTTGTGTCTGCTTGGAAGTCGC
This sequence comes from Coloeus monedula, assembly GCF_965178545.1. Taxonomy (NCBI): domain Eukaryota; kingdom Metazoa; phylum Chordata; class Aves; order Passeriformes; family Corvidae; genus Coloeus; species Coloeus monedula. Next base: position 661,225 of record NW_028120813.1, on the reverse strand, counting down.
CACAGCCCACTCTGTGATTTCTGACGCACATTATGCTTATGGTTATCCATGCACCTAGCATTAGGGTTGAGAAAACCACAAGGCCAGGACCACCAGGGATGCTCACCATGCCAAAGGCAGGCCAAGGTGAGCACGGTATAGCCAAAACCTTGCTCCCTCTTCTTCTTTCTGATTGGAACTCACCACAGCCCAATGCTCGATTCCTGGCTCAAACTACGGTTAGGGTTAGGGTTAGGGTTCCGCCTAGGGTTAGGGTTGAGAAAACCACAAAGCCAGGAGCTCCAGGGACGCTCCCCATGCGAAAGGCAGGCCAAGGTGAGCGCAGTACAGCCAAAACCTTGCCGTCTCCTCTTGTGTCTGCTTGGAAGTCGCCACAGCCCACTGTGTGATTTCTGACGCACATTATGCTTATGGTTATCCATGCACCTAGCATTAGGGTTGAGAAAACCACAAGGCCAGGACCACCAGGGATGCTCACCATGCCAAAGGCAGGCCAAGGTGAGCACAGTATAGCCAAAACCTTGCTCCCTCTTCTTCTTTCTGATTGGAACTCACCACAGCCCAATGCTCGATTCCTGGCTCAAACTACGGTTAGGGTTAGGGTTCCGCCTAGGGTTAGGGTTGAGAAAACCACAAAGCCAGGAGCTCCAGGGACACACACCATGCGAAAGGCAGGCCAAGTTGAGTACGGTACAGCCAAAACCTTGCTGCCTCCTCTTCTTTCTGCTTGGAAGTCGCCACAGCCCACTGCGTGGTTTCTGACTCCAACTAGGCTTATGGTTATGGATACACCTAGAGTTAGGCTTGAGAAAACCACAAAGCCAGGAGCTCCAGGGATACTCACCCTGCTACAGTCAGGCCAAGGTGAGCACAGTACAGCCAAAACCTTGCTGCCTCCTCTTCTTCCTTGAGATTGGAACTCGCCACAGCCCAATGCCCTATTTCTGGCTCAAACTACGGTTAGGGTTAGGGTTAGGGTTCCGCCTAGGGTTAGGGTTGAGAAAACCACAAAGCCAGGAGCTCCAGGGACACACACCATGCGAAAGGCAGGCCAAGTTGAGTACGGTACAGCCAAAACCTTGCTGCCTCCTCTTCTTTCTGCTTGGAAGTCACCACAGCCCACTGCGTGGTTTCTGACTCCAACTAGGCTTATGGTTATGGATACACCTAGAGTTAGGCTTGAGAAAACCACAAAGCCAGGAGCTCCAGGGACACTCACCATGCGAAAGTCAGGCCAAGCTGAGCGCAGTACAGCCAAAACCTTGCTGCCTCCTCTTCTTTCTGCTTGGAAGTCACCACAGCCCACTGCGTGGTTTCTGACTCCAACTAGGCTTATGGTTATGGATACACCTAGAGTTAGGCTTGAGAAAACCACAAAGCCAGGAGCTCCAGGGATACTCACCCTGCTGCAGTCAGGCCAAGGTGAGCACAGTACTGCCAAAACCTTGCTGCCTCCTCTTCTTCCTTGAGATTGGAACTCACCACAGCCCAATGCCTGATTTCTGGCTCAAACTACGGTTAGGGTTAGGGTTAGGGTTCCGGCTAGGGTTAGGGTTGAGAAAACCACAAAGCCAGGAGCTCCAGGGACACACACCATGCGAAAGGCAGGCCAAGGTGAGCGCAGTACAGCCAAAACCTTGCCGTCTCCTCTTGTGTCTGCTTGGAAATCGCCACAGCCCACTGTGTGATTTCTGACGCACATTATGCTTATGGTTATCCATGCACCTCGCATTAGGGTTGAGAAAACCACAAGGCCAGGACCACCAGGGATGCTCACCATGCCAAAGGCAGGCCAAGGTGAGCACGGTATAGCCAAAACCTTGCTCCCTCTTCTTCTTTCTGATTGGAACTCACCACAGCCCAATGCTCGATTCCTGGCTCAAACTACGGTTAGGGTTAGGGTTAGGGTTCCGCCTAGGGTTAGGGTTGAGAAAACCACAAAGCCAGGAGCTCCAGGGACACACACCATGCGAAAGGCAGGCCAAGTTGAGTACGGTACAGCCAAAACCTTGCTGCCTCCTCTTCTTTCTGCTTGGAAGTCGCCACAGCCCACTGCGTGGTTTCTGACTCCAACTAGGCTTATGGTTATGGATACACCTAGAGTTAGGCTTGAGAAAACCACAAAGCCAGGAGCTCCAGGGATACTCACCCTGCTACAGTCAGGCCAAGCTGAGCGCAGTACAGCCAAAACCTTGCTGCCTCCTCTTCTTTCTGCTTGGAAGTCACCACAGCCCACTGCGTGGTTTCTGACTCCAACTAGGCTTATGGTTATGGATACACCTAGAGTTAGGCTTGAGAAAACCACAAAGCCAGGAGCTCCAGGGATACTCACCCTGCTACAGTCAGGCCAAGGTGAGCACAGTACAGCCAAAACCTTGCTGCCTCCTCTTCTTCCTTGAGATTGGAACTCGCCACAGCCCAATGCCCGATTTCTGGCTCAAACTACGGTTAGGGTTAGGGTTAGGGTTCCCCCTAGGGTTAGGCTTGAGAAAACCACAAAGCCAGGAGCTCCAGGGACACACACCATGCGAAAGGCAGGCCAAGTTGAGTACGGTACAGCCAAAACCTTGCTGCCTCCTCTTCTTTCTGCTTGGAACTCACCATAGCCCACGGTGTGATTTCTGACGCACGCCTGGCATATGGTTATGGATACACCTAGAGTTAGGCTTGAGAAAACCACAAAGCCAGGAGCTCCAGGGACGCTCACCATGCGAAAGGCAGGCCAAGGTGAGCGCAGTACAGCCAAAACCTTGCCGTCTCCTCTTGTGTCTGCTTGGAAGTCGCCACAGCCCACTGTGTGATTTCTGACGCACATTATGCTTATGGTTATCCATGCACCTAGCATTAGGGTTGAGAAAACCACAAGGCCAGGACCACCAGGGATGCTCACCATGCCAAAGGCAGGCCAAGGTGAGCACGGTATAGCCAAAACCTTGCTCCCTCTTCTTCTTTCTGATTGGAACTCACCACAGCCCAATGCTCGATTCCTGGCTCAAACTACGGTTAGGGTTAGGGTTAGGGTTCCGCCTAGGGTTAGGGTTGAGAAAACCTCAAAGCCAGGAGCTCCAGGGACACACACCATGCGAAAGGCAGGCCAAGTTGAGTACGGTACAGCCAAAACCTTGCTGCCTCCTCTTCTTTCTGCTTGGAAGTCGCCACAGCCCACTGCGTGGTTTCTGACTCCAACTAGGCTTATGGTTATGGATACACCTAGAGTTAGGCTTGAGAAAACCACAAAGCCAGGAGCTCCAGGGATACTCACCCTGCTACAGTCAGGCCTAGGTGAGCACATTACAGCCAAAACCTTGCTGCCTCCTCTTCTTCCTTGAGATTGGAACTCGCCACAGCCCAATGCCCGATTTCTGGCTCAAACTACGGTTAGGGTTAGGGTTAGGGTTCCGCCTAGGGTTAGGGTTGAGAAAACCACAAAGCCAGGAGCTCCAGGGACACACACCATGCGAAAGGCAGGCCAAGGTGAGCGCAGTACAGCCAAAACCTTGCCGTCTCCTCTTGTGTCTGCTTGGAAGTCGCCACAGCCCACTCTGTGATTTCTGACGCACATTATGCTTATGGTTATCCATGCACCTAGCATTAGGGTTGAGAAAACCACAAGGCCAGGACCACCAGGGATGCTCACCATGCCAAAGGCAGGCCAAGGTGAGCACGGTATAGCCAAAACCTTGCTCCCTCTTCTTCTTTCTGATTGGAACTCACCACAGCCCAATGCTCGATTCCTGGCTCAAACTACGGTTAGGGTTAGGGTTAGGGTTCCGCCTAGGGTTAGGGTTGAGAAAACCACAAAGCCAGGAGCTCCAGGGACGCTCCCCATGCGAAAGGCAGGCCAAGGTGAGCGCAGTACAGCCAAAACCTTGCCGTCTCCTCTTGTGTCTGCTTGGAAGTCGCCACAGCCCACTGTGTGATTTCTGACGCACATTATGCTTATGGTTATCCATGCACCTAGCATTAGGGTTGAGAAAACCACAAGGCCAGGACCACCAGGGATGCTCACCATGCCAAAGGCAGGCCAAGGTGAGCACGGTATAGCCAAAACCTTGCTCCCTCTTCTTCTTTCTGATTGGAACTCACCACAGCCCAATGCTCGATTCCTGGCTCAAACTACGGTTAGGGTTAGGGTTAGGGTTTAGCCTAGGGTTAGGGTTGAGAAAACCTCAAAGCCAGGAGCTCCAGGGACACACACCATGCGAAAGGCAGGCCAAGTTGAGTACGGTACAGCCAAAACCTTGCTGCCTCCTCTTCTTTCTGCTTGGAAGTCGCCACAGCCCACTGCGTGGTTTCTGACTCCAACTAGGCTTATGGTTATGGATACACCTAGAGTTAGGCTTGAGAAAACCACAAAGCCAGGAGCTCCAGGGATACTCACCCTGCTACAGTCAGGCCTAGGTGAGCACAGTACAGCCAAAACCTTGCTGCCTCCTCTTCTTCCTTGAGATTGGAACTCGCCACAGCCCAATGCCCGATTTCTGGCTCAAACTACGGTTAGGGTTAGGGTTAGGGTTCCGCCTAGGGTTAGGGTTGAGAAAACCACAAAGCCAGGAGCTCCAGGGACACACACCATGCGAAAGGCAGGCCAAGGCGAGCGCAGTACAGCCAAAACCTTGCCGTCTCCTCTTGTGTCTGCTTGGAAGTCGCCACAGCCCACTGTGTGATTTCTGACGCACATTATGCTTATGGTTATCCATGCACCTAGCATTATGGTTGAGAAAACCACAAGGCCAGGACCACCAGGGATGCTCACCATGCCAAAGGCAGGCCAAGGTGAGCACAGTATAGCCAAAACCTTGCTCCCTCTTCTTCTTTCTGATTGGAACTCACCACAGCCCAATGCTCGATTCCTGGCTCAAACTACGGTTAGGGTTAGGGTTAGGGTTCCGCCTAGGGTTAGGGTTGAGAAAACCACAAAGCCAGGAGCTCCAGGGACACACACCATGCGAAAGGCAGGCCAAGTTGAGTACGGTACAGCCAAAACCTTGCTGCCTCCTCTTCTTTCTGCTTGGAAGTCGCCACAGCCCACTGCGTGGTTTCTGACTCCAACTAGGCTTATGGTTATGGATACACCTAGAGTTAGGCTTGAGAAAACCACAAAGCCAGGAGCTCCAGGGATACTCACCCTGCTACAGTCAGGCCAAGGTGAGCACAGTACAGCCAAAACCTTGCTGCCTCCTCTTCTTCCTTGAGATTGGAACTCGCCACAGCCCAATGCCCGATTTCTGGCTCAAACTACGGTTAGGGTTAGGGTTAGGGTTCCGCCTAGGGTTAGGGTTGAGAAAACCACAAAGCCAGGAGCTCCAGGGACACACACCATGCGAAAGGCAGGCCAAGGTGAGCGCAGTACAGCCAAAACCTTGCCGTCTCCTCTTGTGTCTGCTTGGAAGTCGCCACAGCCCACTGTGTGATTTCTGACGCACATTATGCTTATGGTTATCCATGCACCTAGCATTAGGGTTGAGAAAACCACAAGGCCAGGACCACCAGGGATGCTCACCATGCCAAAGGCAGGCCAAGGTGAGCACGGTATAGCCAAAACCTTGCTCCCTCTTCTTCTTTCTGATTGGAACTCACCACAGCCCAATGCTCGATTCCTGGCTCAAACTACAGTTAGGGTTAGGGTTAGGGTTCCGCCTAGGGTTAGGGTTGAGAAAACCACAAAGCCAGGAGCTCCAGGGACACACACCATGCGAAAGGCAGGCCAAGTTGAGTACGGTACAGCCAAAACCTTGCTGCCTCCTCTTCTTTCTGCTTGGAAGTCGCCACAGCCCACTGCGTGGTTTCTGACTCCAACTAGGCTTATGGTTATGGATACACCTAGAGTTAGGCTTGCGAAAACCACAAAGCCAGGAGCTCCAGGGATACTCACCCTGCTACAGTCAGGCCAAGGTGAGCACAGTACAGCCAAAACCTTGCTGCCTCCTCTTCTTTCTGCTTGGAAGTCGCCACAGCCCACTGCGTGGTTTCTGACTCCAACTAGGCTTATGGTTATGGATACACCTAGAGTTAGGCTTGAGAAAACCACAAAGCCAGGAGCTCCAGGGATACTCACCCTGCTACAGTCAGGCCAAGGTGAGCGCAGTACAGCCAAAACCTTGCTGCCTCCTCTTCTTTCTGCTTGGAAGTCACCACAGCCCACTGCGTGGTTTCTGACTCCAACTAGGCTTATGGTTATGGATACACCTAGAGTTAGGCTTGAGAAAACCACAAAGCCAGGAGCTCCAGGGATACTCACCCTGCTACAGTCAGGCCAAGGTGAGCACAGTACAGCCAAAACCTTGCTGCCTCCTCTTCTTCCTTGAGATTGGAACTCGCCACAGCCCAATGCCCGATTTCTGGCTCAAACTACGGTTAGGGTTAGGGTTAGGGTTCCCCCTAGGGTTAGGCTTGAGAAAACCACAAAGCCAGGAGCTCCAGGGACACACACCATGCGAAAGGCAGGCCAAGTTGAGTACGGTACAGCCAAAACCTTGCTGCCTCCTCTTCTTTCTGCTTGGAACTCACCATAGCCCACGGTGTGATTTCTGACGCACGCCTGGCATATGGTTATGGATACACCTAGAGTTAGGCTTGAGAAAACCACAAAGCCAGGAGCTCCAGGGACGCTCACCATGCGAAAGGCAGGCCAAGGTGAGCGCAGTACAGCCAAAACCTTGCCGTCTCCTCTTGTGTCTGCTTGGAAGTCGCCACAGCCCACTGTGTGATTTCTGACGCACATTATGCTTATGGTTATCCATGCACCTAGCATTAGGGTTGAGAAAACCACAAGGCCAGGACCACCAGGGATGCTCACCATGCCAAAGGCAGGCCAAGGTGAGCACGGTATAGCCAAAACCTTGCTCCCTCTTCTTCTTTCTGATTGGAACTCACCACAGCCCAATGCTCGATTCCTGGCTCAAACTACGGTTAGGGTTAGGGTTAGGGTTCCGCCTAGGGTTAGGGTTGAGAAAACCTCAAAGCCAGGAGCTCCAGGGACACACACCATGCGAAAGGCAGGCCAAGTTGAGTACGGTACAGCCAAAACCTTGCTGCCTCCTCTTCTTTCTGCTTGGAAGTCGCCACAGCCCACTGCGTGGTTTCTGACTCCAACTAGGCTTATGGTTATGGATACACCTAGAGTTAGGCTTGAGAAAACCACAAAGCCAGGAGCTCCAGGGATACTCACCCTGCTACAGTCAGGCCTAGGTGAGCACAGTACAGCCAAAACCTTGCTGCCTCCTCTTCTTCCTTGAGATTGGAACTCGCCACAGCCCAATGCCCGATTTCTGGCTCAAACTACGGTTAGGGTTAGGGTTAGGGTTCCGCCTAGGGTTAGGGTTGAGAAAACCACAAAGCCAGGAGCTCCAGGGACACACACCATGCGAAAGGCAGGCCAAGGTGAGCGCAGTACAGCCAAAACCTTGCCGTCTCCTCTTGTGTCTGCTTGGAAGTCGCCACAGCCCACTCTGTGATTTCTGACGCACATTATGCTTATGGTTATCCATGCACCTAGCATTAGGGTTGAGAAAACCACAAGGCCAGGACCACCAGGGATGCTCACCATGCCAAAGGCAGGCCAAGGTGAGCACGGTATAGCCAAAACCTTGCTCCCTCTTCTTCTTTCTGATTGGAACTCACCACAGCCCAATGCTCGATTCCTGGCTCAAACTACGGTTAGGGTTAGGGTTAGGGTTCCGCCTAGGGTTAGGGTTGAGAAAACCACAAAGCCAGGAGCTCCAGGGACGCTCCCCATGCGAAAGGCAGGCCAAGGTGAGCGCAGTACAGCCAAAACCTTGCCGTCTCCTCTTGTGTCTGCTTGGAAGTCGCCACAGCCCACTGTGTGATTTCTGACGCACATTATGCTTATGGTTATCCATGCACCTAGCATTAGGGTTGAGAAAACCACAAGGCCAGGACCACCAGGGATGCTCACCATGCCAAAGGCAGGCCAAGGTGAGCACAGTATAGCCAAAACCTTGCTCCCTCTTCTTCTTTCTGATTGGAACTCACCACAGCCCAATGCTCGATTCCTGGCTCAAACTACGGTTAGGGTTAGGGTTCCGCCTAGGGTTAGGGTTGAGAAAACCACAAAGCCAGGAGCTCCAGGGACACACACCATGCGAAAGGCAGGCCAAGTTGAGTACGGTACAGCCAAAACCTTGCTGCCTCCTCTTCTTTCTGCTTGGAAGTCGCCACAGCCCACTGCGTGGTTTCTGACTCCAACTAGGCTTATGGTTATGGATACACCTAGAGTTAGGCTTGAGAAAACCACAAAGCCAGGAGCTCCAGGGATACTCACCCTGCTACAGTCAGGCCAAGGTGAGCACAGTACAGCCAAAACCTTGCTGCCTCCTCTTCTTCCTTGAGATTGGAACTCGCCACAGCCCAATGCCCTATTTCTGGCTCAAACTACGGTTAGGGTTAGGGTTAGGGTTCCGCCTAGGGTTAGGGTTGAGAAAACCACAAAGCCAGGAGCTCCAGGGACACACACCATGCGAAAGGCAGGCCAAGTTGAGTACGGTACAGCCAAAACCTTGCTGCCTCCTCTTCTTTCTGCTTGGAAGTCACCACAGCCCACTGCGTGGTTTCTGACTCCAACTAGGCTTATGGTTATGGATACACCTAGAGTTAGGCTTGAGAAAACCACAAAGCCAGGAGCTCCAGGGACACTCACCATGCGAAAGTCAGGCCAAGCTGAGCGCAGTACAGCCAAAACCTTGCTGCCTCCTCTTCTTTCTGCTTGGAAGTCACCACAGCCCACTGCGTGGTTTCTGACTCCAACTAGGCTTATGGTTATGGATACACCTAGAGTTAGGCTTGAGAAAACCACAAAGCCAGGAGCTCCAGGGATACTCACCCTGCTGCAGTCAGGCCAAGGTGAGCACAGTACTGCCAAAACCTTGCTGCCTCCTCTTCTTCCTTGAGATTGGAACTCACCACAGCCCAATGCCTGATTTCTGGCTCAAACTACGGTTAGGGTTAGGGTTAGGGTTCCGGCTAGGGTTAGGGTTGAGAAAACCACAAAGCCAGGAGCTCCAGGGACACACACCATGCGAAAGGCAGGCCAAGGTGAGCGCAGTACAGCCAAAACCTTGCCGTCTCCTCTTGTGTCTGCTTGGAAATCGCCACAGCCCACTGTGTGATTTCTGACGCACATTATGCTTATGGTTATCCATGCACCTCGCATTAGGGTTGAGAAAACCACAAGGCCAGGACCACCAGGGATGCTCACCATGCCAAAGGCAGGCCAAGGTGAGCACGGTATAGCCAAAACCTTGCTCCCTCTTCTTCTTTCTGATTGGAACTCACCACAGCCCAATGCTCGATTCCTGGCTCAAACTACGGTTAGGGTTAGGGTTAGGGTTCCGCCTAGGGTTAGGGTTGAGAAAACCACAAAGCCAGGAGCTCCAGGGACACACACCATGCGAAAGGCAGGCCAAGTTGAGTACGGTACAGCCAAAACCTTGCTGCCTCCTCTTCTTTCTGCTTGGAAGTCGCCACAGCCCACTGCGTGGTTTCTGACTCCAACTAGGCTTATGGTTATGGATACACCTAGAGTTAGGCTTGAGAAAACCACAAAGCCAGGAGCTCCAGGGATACTCACCCTGCTACAGTCAGGCCAAGCTGAGCGCAGTACAGCCAAAACCTTGCTGCCTCCTCTTCTTTCTGCTTGGAAGTCACCACAGCCCACTGCGTGGTTTCTGACTCCAACTAGGCTTATGGTTATGGATACACCTAGAGTTAGGCTTGAGAAAACCACAAAGCCAGGAGCTCCAGGGATACTCACCCTGCTACAGTCAGGCCAAGGTGAGCACAGTACAGCCAAAACCTTGCTGCCTCCTCTTCTTCCTTGAGATTGGAACTCGCCACAGCCCAATGCCCGATTTCTGGCTCAAACTACGGTTAGGGTTAGGGTTAGGGTTCCCCCTAGGGTTAGGCTTGAGAAAACCACAAAGCCAGGAGCTCCAGGGACACACACCATGCGAAAGGCAGGCCAAGTTGAGTACGGTACAGCCAAAACCTTGCTGCCTCCTCTTCTTTCTGCTTGGAACTCACCATAGCCCACGGTGTGATTTCTGACGCACGCCTGGCATATGGTTATGGATACACCTAGAGTTAGGCTTGAGAAAACCACAAAGCCAGGAGCTCCAGGGACGCTCACCATGCGAAAGGCAGGCCAAGGTGAGCGCAGTACAGCCAAAACCTTGCCGTCTCCTCTTGTGTCTGCTTGGAAGTCGCCACAGCCCACTGTGTGATTTCTGACGCACATTATGCTTATGGTTATCCATGCACCTAGCATTAGGGTTGAGAAAACCACAAGGCCAGGACCACCAGGGATGCTCACCATGCCAAAGGCAGGCCAAGGTGAGCACGGTATAGCCAAAACCTTGCTCCCTCTTCTTCTTTCTGATTGGAACTCACCACAGCCCAATGCTCGATTCCTGGCTCAAACTACGGTTAGGGTTAGGGTTAGGGTTCCGCCTAGGGTTAGGGTTGAGAAAACCTCAAAGCCAGGAGCTCCAGGGACACACACCATGCGAAAGGCAGGCCAAGTTGAGTACGGTACAGCCAAAACCTTGCTGCCTCCTCTTCTTTCTGCTTGGAAGTCGCCACAGCCCACTGCGTGGTTTCTGACTCCAACTAGGCTTATGGTTATGGATACACCTAGAGTTAGGCTTGAGAAAACCACAAAGCCAGGAGCTCCAGGGATACTCACCCTGCTACAGTCAGGCCTAGGTGAGCACATTACAGCCAAAACCTTGCTGCCTCCTCTTCTTCCTTGAGATTGGAACTCGCCACAGCCCAATGCCCGATTTCTGGCTCAAACTACGGTTAGGGTTAGGGTTAGGGTTCCGCCTAGGGTTAGGGTTGAGAAAACCACAAAGCCAGGAGCTCCAGGGACACACACCATGCGAAAGGCAGGCCAAGGTGAGCGCAGTACAGCCAAAACCTTGCCGTCTCCTCTTGTGTCTGCTTGGAAGTCGCCACAGCCCACTCTGTGATTTCTGACGCACATTATGCTTATGGTTATCCATGCACCTAGCATTAGGGTTGAGAAAACCACAAGGCCAGGACCACCAGGGATGCTCACCATGCCAAAGGCAGGCCAAGGTGAGCACGGTATAGCCAAAACCTTGCTCCCTCTTCTTCTTTCTGATTGGAACTCACCACAGCCCAATGCTCGATTCCTGGCTCAAACTACGGTTAGGGTTAGGGTTAGGGTTCCGCCTAGGGTTAGGGTTGAGAAAACCTCAAAGCCAGGAGCTCCAGGGACACACACCATGCGAAAGGCAGGCCAAGTTGAGTACGGTACAGCCAAAACCTTGCTGCCTCCTCTTCTTTCTGCTTGGAAGTCGCCACAGCCCACTGCGTGGTTTCTGACTCCAACTAGGCTTATGGTTATGGATACACCTAGAGTTAGGCTTGAGAAAACCACAAAGCCAGGAGCTCCAGGGATACTCACCCTGCTACAGTCAGGCCTAGGTGAGCACAGTACAGCCAAAACCTTGCTGCCTCCTCTTCTTCCTTGAGATTGGAACTCGCCACAGCCCAATGCCCGATTTCTGGCTCAAACTACGGTTAGGGTTAGGGTTAGGGTTCCGCCTAGGGTTAGGGTTGAGAAAACCACAAAGCCAGGAGCTCCAGGGACACACACCATGCGAAAGGCAGGCCAAGGTGAGCGCAGTACAGCCAAAACCTTGCCGTCTCCTCTTGTGTCTGCTTGGAAGTCGCCACAGCCCACTGTGTGATTTCTGACGCACATTATGCTTATGGTTATCCATGCACCTAGCATTAGGGTTGAGAAAACCACAAGGCCAGGACCACCAGGGATGCTCACCATGCCAAAGGCAGGCCAAGGTGAGCACGGTATAGCCAAAACCTTGCTCCCTCTTCTTCTTTCTGATTGGAACTCACCACAGCCCAATGCTCGATTCCTGGCTCAAACTACGGTTAGGGTTAGGGTTAGGGTTCCGCCTAGGGTTAGGGTTGAGAAAACCACAAAGCCAGGAGCTCCAGGGACGCTCCCCATGCGAAAGGCAGGCCAAGGTGAGCGCAGTACAGCCAAAACCTTGCCGTCTCCTCTTGTGTCTGCTTGGAAGTCGCCACAGCCCACTGTGTGATTTCTGACGCACATTATGCTTATGGTTATCCATGCACCTAGCATTAGGGTTGAGAAAACCACAAGGCCAGGACCACCAGGGATGCTCACCATGCCAAAGGCAGGCCAAGGTGAGCACGGTATAGCCAAAACCTTGCTCCCTCTTCTTCTTTCTGATTGGAACTCACCACAGCCCAATGCTCGATTCCTGGCTCAAACTACGGTTAGGGTTAGGGTTAGGGTTCCGCCTAGGGTTAGGGTTGAGAAAACCTCGAAGCCAGGAGCTCCAGGGACACACACCATGCGAAAGGCAGGCCAAGTTGAGTACGGTACAGCCAAAACCTTGCTGCCTCCTCTTCTTTCTGCTTGGAAGTCGCCACAGCCCACTGCGTGGTTTCTGACTCCAACTAGGCTTATGGTTATGGATACACCTAGAGTTAGGCTTGAGAAAACCACAAAGCCAGGAGCTCCAGGAATACTCACCCTGCTACAGTCAGGCCTAGGTGAGCACAGTACAGCCAAAACCTTGCTGCCTCCTCTTCTTCCTTGAGATTGGAACTCGCCACAGCCCAATGCCCGATTTCTGGCTCAAACTACGGTTAGGGTTAGGGTTAGGGTTCCGCCTAGGGTTAGGGTTGAGAAAACCACAAAGCCAGGAGCTCCAGGGACACACACCATGCGAAAGGCAGGCCAAGGTGAGCGCAGTACAGCCAAAACCTTGCCGTCTCCTCTTGTGTCTGCTTGGAAGTCGCCACAGCCCACTGTGTGATTTCTGACGCACATTATGCTTATGGTTATCCATGCACCTAGCATTAGGGTTGAGAAAACCACAAGGCCAGGACCACCAGGGATGCTCACCATGCCAAAGGCAGGCCAAGGTGAGCACGGTATAGCCAAAACCTTGCTCCCTCTTCTTCTTTCTGATTGGAACTCACCACAGCCCAATGCTCGATTCCTGGCTCAAACTACGGTTAGGGTTAGGGTTAGGGTTCCGCCTAGGGTTAGGGTTGAGAAAACCACAAAGCCAGGAGCTCCAGGGACGCTCACCATGCGAAAGGCAGGCCAAGGTGAGCGCAGTACAGCCAAAACCTTGCCGTCTCCTCTTGTGTCTGCTTGGAAGTCGCCACAGCCCACTGTGTGATTTCTGACGCACATTATGCTTATGGTTATCCATGCACCTAGCATTAGGGTTGAGAAAACCACAAGGCCAGGACCACCAGGGATGCTCACCATGCCAAAGGCAGGCCAAGGTGAGCACGGTATAGCCAAAACCTTGCTCCCTCTTCTTCTTTCTGATTGGAACTCACCACAGCCCAATGCTCGATTCCTGGCTCAAACTACGGTTAGGGTTAGGGTTAGGGTTCCGCCTAGGGTTAGGGTTGAGAAAACCACAAAGCCAGGAGCTCCAGGGACACACACCATGCGAAAGGCAGGCCAAGTTGAGTACGGTACAGCCAAAACCTTGCTGCCTCCTCTTCTTTCTGCTTGGAAGTCGCCACAGCCCACTGCGTGGTTTCTGACTCCAACTAGGCTTATGGTTATGGATACACCTAGAGTTAGGCTTGAGAAAACCACAAAGCCAGGAGCTCCAGGGATACTCACCCTGCTACAGTCAGGCCTAGGTGAGCACAGTACAGCCAAAACCTTGCTGCCTCCTCTTCTTCCTTGAGATTGGAACTCGCCACAGCCCAATGCCCGATTTCTGGCTCAAACTACGGTTAGGGTTAGGGTTAGGGTTCCGCCTAGGGTTAGGGTTGAGAAAACCACAAAGCCAGGAGCTCCAGGGACACACACCATGCGAAAGGCAGGCCAAGGTGAGCGCAGTACAGCCAAAACCTTGCCGTCTCCTCTTGTGTCTGCTTGGAAGTCGCCACAGCCCACTGTGTGATTTCTGACGCACATTATGCTTATGGTTATCCATGCACCTAGCATTAGGGTTGAGAAAACCACAAGGCCAGGACCACCAGGGATGCTCACCATGCCAAAGGCAGGCCAAGGTGAGCACGGTATAGCCAAAACCTTGCTCCCTCTTCTTCTTTCTGATTGGAACTCACCACAGCCCAATGCTCGATTCCTGGCTCAAACTACGGTTAGGGTTAGGGTTAGGGTTCCGCCTAGGGTTAGGGTTGAGAAAACCACAAAGCCAGGAGCTCCAGGGACACACACCATGCGAAAGGCAGGCCAAGGTGAGCGCAGTACAGCCAAAACCTTGCCGTCTCCTCTTGTGTCTGCTTGGAAGTCGCCACAGCCCACTGTGTGATTTCTGACGCACATTATGCTTATGGTTATCCATGCACCTAGCATTAGGGTTGAGAAAACCACAAGGCCAGGACCACCAGGGATGCTCACCATGCCAAAGGCAGGCCAAGGTGAGCACGGTATAGCCAAAACCTTGCTCCCTCTTCTTCTTTCTGATTGGAACTCACCACAGCCCAATGCTCGATTCCTGGCTCAAACTACGGTTAGGGTTAGGGTTAGGGTTCCGCCTAGGGTTAGGGTTGAGAAAACCACAAAGCCAGGAGCTCCAGGGACACACACCATGCGAAAGGCAGGCCAAGGTGAGTACGGTACAGCCAAAACCTTGCTGCCTCCTCTTCTTTCTGCTTGGAAGTCGCCACAGCCCACTGCGTGGTTTCAGACTCCAACTAGGCTTATGGTTATGGATACACCTAGAGTTAGGCTTGAGAAAACAACAAAGCCAGGAGCTCCAGGGATACTCACCCTGCTACAGTCAGGCCAAGGTGAGCACAGTACAGCCAAAACCTTGCTGCCTCCTCTTCTTCCTTGAGATTGGAACTCGCCATAGCCCAATGCCCGATTTCTGGCTCAAACTACGGTTAGGGTTAGGGTTAGGGTTCCGCCTAGGGTTAGGGTTGAGAAAACCACAAAGCCAGGAGCTCCAGGGACACACACCATGCGAAAGGCAGGCCAAGTTGAGTACGGTACAGCCAAAACCTTGCTGCCTCCTCTTCTTTCTGCTTGGAAGTCGCCACAGCCCACTGCGTGGTTTCTGACTCCAACTAGGCTTATGGTTATGGATACACCTAGAGTTAGGCTTGAGAAAACCACAAAGCCGGGAGCTCCAGGGATACTCACCCTGCTACAGTCAGGCCAAGGTGAGCACAGTACAGCCAAAACCTTGCTGCCTCCTCTTCTTCCTTGAGATTGGAACTCACCACAGCCCAATGCCCGATTTCTGGCTCAAACTACGGTTAGGGTTAGGGTTAGGGTTCCGCCTAGGGTTAGGGTTGAGAAAACCACAAAGCCAGGAGCTCCAGGGACACACACCATGCGAAAGGCAGGCCAAGGTGAGCGCAGTACAGCCAAAACCTTGCCGTCTCCTCTTGTGTCTGCTTGGAAGTCGCCACAGCCCACTGTGTGATTTCTGACGCACATTATGCTTATGGTTATCCATGCACCTAGCATTAGGGTTGAGAAAACCACAAGGCCAGGACCACCAGGGATGCTCACCATGCCAAAGGCAGGCCAAGGTGAGCACGGTATAGCCAAAACCTTGCTCCCTCTTCTTCTTTCTGATTGGAACTCACCACAGCCCAATGCTCGATTTCTGGCTCAAACTACGGTTAGGGTTAGGGTTAGGGTTCCGCCTAGGGTTAGGGTTGAGAAAACCACAAAGCCAGGAGCTCCAGGGACACACACCATGCGAAAGGCAGGCCAAGTTGAGTACGGTACAGCCAAAACCTTGCTGCCTCCTCTTCTTTCTGCTTGGAACTCACCATAGCCCACGGTGTGATTTCTGACGAACGCCTGGCATATGGTTATGGATACACCTAGAGTTAGGCTTGAGAAAACCACAAAGCCAGGAGCTCCAGGGACACTCACCATGCGAAAGTCAGGCCAAGCTGAGCGCAGTACAGCCAAAACCTTGCTGCCTCCTCTTCTTTCTGCTTGGAAGTCGCCACAGCCCACTGCGTGGTTTCTGACTCCAACTAGGCTTATGGTTATGGATACACCTAGAGTTAGGCTTGAGAAAACCACAAAGCCAGGAGCTCCAGGGATACTCACCCTGCTACAGTCAGGCCAAGGTGAGCACAGTACAGCCAAAACCTTGCTGCCTCCTCTTCTTCCTTGAGATTGGAACTCGCCACAGCCCAATGCCCGATTTCTGGCTCAAACTACGGTTAGGGTTAGGGTTAGGGTTCCGCCTAGGGTTAGGGTTGAGAAAACCACAAAGCCAGGAGCTCCAGGGACACACACCATGCGAAAGGCAGGCCAAGTTGAGTACGATACAGCCAAAACCTTGCTGCCTCCTCTTCTTTCTGCTTGGAACTCACCATAGCCCACGGTGTGATTTCTGACGCACGCCTGGCATATGGTTATGGATACACCAAGAGTTAGATTTGAGAAAACCACAAAGCCAGGAGCTCCAGGGACGCTCACCATGCGAAAGGCAGGCCAAGGTGAGCGCAGTACAGCCAAAACCTTGCTGCCTCCTCTTCTGTCTGCTTGGAATTCGCCACAGCCCACTGTGTGATTTCTGACGCACATTATGCTTATGGTTATCCATGCACCTAGCATTAGGGTTGAGAAAACCACAAGGCCAGGACCACCAGGGATGCTCACCATGCCAAAGGCAGGCCAAGGTGAGCACGGTATAGCCAAAACCTTGCTCCCTCTTCTTCTTTCTGATTGGAACTCGCCATAGCCCAATGCCCGATTTCTGGCTCAAACTACGGTTAGGGTTAGGGTTAGGGTTCCGCCTAGGGTTAGGGTTGAGAAAACCACAAAGCCAGGAGCTCCAGGGACACACACCATGCGAAAGGCAGGCCAAGTTGAGTACGGTACAGCCAAAACCTTGCTGCCTCCTCTTCTTTCTGCTTGGAAGTCGCCACGGCCCACTGCGTGGTTTCTGACTCCAACTAGGCTTATGGTTATGGATACACCTAGAGTTAGGCTTGAGAAAACCACAAAGCCAGGAGCTCCAGGGATACTCACCCTGCTACAGTCAGGCCAAGGTGAGCACAGTACAGCCAAAACCTTGCTGCCTCCTCTTCTTCCTTGAGATTGGAACTCACCACAGCCCAATGCCCGATTTCTGGCTCAAACTACGGTTAGGGTTAGGGTTAGGGTTCCGCCTAGGGTTAGGGTTGAGAAAACCACAAAGCCAGGAGCTCCAGGGACACACACCATGCGAAAGGCAGGCCAAGTTGAGTACGGTACAGCCAAAACCTTGCTGCCTCCTCTTCTTTCTGCTTGGAAGTCGCCACAGCCCACTGCGTGGTTTCTGACTCCAACTAGGCTTATGGTTATGGATACACCTAGAGTTAGGCTTGAGAAAACCACAAAGCCAGGAGCTCCAGGGATACTCACCCTGCTACAGTCAGGCCAAGGTGAGCACAGTACAGCCAAAACCTTGCTGCCTCCTCTTCTTCCTTGAGATTGGAACTCGCCACAGCCCAATGCCCGATTTCTGGCTCAAACTACGGTTAGGGTTAGGGTTAGAGTTTCGGCTAGGGTTAGGGTTGAGAAAACCACAAAGCCAGGAGCTCCAGGGACACACACCATGCGAAAGGCAGGCCAAGGTGAGCGCAGTACAGCCAAAACCTTGCCGTCTCCTCTTGTGTCTGCTTGGAAGTCGCCACAGCCCACTGCGTGGTTTCTGACTCCAACTAGGCTTATGGTTATGGATACACCTAGAGTTAGGGTTGAGAAAACCACAAAGCCAGGAGCTCCAGGGACACTCACCATGCGAAAGTCAGGCCAAGCTGAGCGCAGTACAGCCAAAACCTTGCTGCCTCCTCTTCTTTCTGCTTGGAAGTCGCCACAGCCCACTGCGTGGTTTCTGACTCCAACTAGGCTTATGGTTATGGATACACCTAGAGTTAGGCTTGAGAAAACCACAAAGCCAGGAGCTCCAGGGATACTCACCCTGCTACAGTCAGGCCAAGGTGAGCACAGTACAGCCAAAACCTTGCTGCCTCCTCTTCTTCCTTGAGATTGGAACTCGCCATAGCCCAATGCCCGATTTCTGGCTCAAACTACGGTTAGGGTTAGGGTTAGGGTTCCGCCTAGGGTTAGGGTTGAGAAAACCACAAAGCCAGGAGCTCCAGGGACACCCACCATGCGAAAGGCAGGCCAAGTTGAGTACGGTACAGCCAAAACCTTGCTGCCTCCTCTTCTTTCTGCTTGGAACTCACCATAGCCCACGGTGTGATTTCTGACACACGCCTGGCATATGGTTATGGATACACCAAGAGTTAGACTTGAGAAAACCACAAAGCCAGGAGCTCCAGGGACGCTCACCATGCGAAAGGCAGGTCAAGGTGAGCGCAGTACAGCCAAAACCTTGCCGTCTCCTCTTGTGTCTGCTTGGAAGTCGCCACAGCCCACTGTGTGATTTCTGACGCACATTATGCTTATGGTTATCCATGCACCTAGCATTAGGGTTGAGAAAACCACAAGGCCAGGACCACCAGGGATGCTCACCATGCCAAAGGCAGGCCAAGGTGAGCACGGTATAGCCAAAACCTTGCTCCCTCTTCTTCTTTCTGATTGGAACTCACCACAGCCCAATGCTCGATTCCTGGCTCAAACTACGGTTAGGGTTAGGGTTAGGGTTCCGCCTAGGGTTAGGGTTGAGAAAACCACAAAGCCAGGAGCTCCAGGGACACACACCATGCGAAAGGCAGGTCAAGGTGAGCGCAGTACAGCCAAAACCTTGCTGCCTCCTCTTCTGTCTGCTTGGAAGTCGCCACAGCCCACTGTGTGATTTCTGACGCACATTATGCTTATGGTTATCCATGCACCTAGCATTAGGGTTGAGAAAACCACAAGGCCAGGACCACCAGGGATGCTCACCATGCCAAAGGCAGGCCAAGGTGAGCACGGTATAGCCAAAACCTTGCTCCCTCTTCTTCTTTCTGATTGGAACTCACCACAGCCCAATGCTCGATTCCTGGCTCAAACTACGGTTAGGGTTAGGGTTAGGGTTCCGCCTAGGGTTAGGGTTGAGAAAACCACAAAGCCAGGAGCTCCAGGGACACACACCATGCGAAAGGCAGGCCAAGTTGAGTACGGTACAGCCCAAACCTTGCTGCCTCCTCTTCTTTCTGCTTGGAAGTCGCCACAGCCCACTGCGTGGTTTCTGACTCCAACTAGGCTTATGGTTATGGATACACCTAGAGTTAGGCTTGAGAAAACCACAAAGCCAGGAGCTCCAGGGATACTCACCCTGCTACAGTCAGGCCAAGGTGAGCACAGTACAGCCAAAACCTTGCTGCCTCCTCTTCTTCCTTGAGATTGGAACTCGCCACAGCCCAATGCCCGATTTCTGGCTCAAACTACGGTTAGGGTTAGGGTTAGAGTTTCGGCTAGGGTTAGGGTTGAGAAAACCACAAAGCCAGGAGCTCCAGGGACACACACCATGCGAAAGGCAGGCCAAGTTGAGTACGGCACAGCCAAAACCTTGCTGCCTCCTCTTCTTTCTGCTTGGAAGTCGCCACAGCCCACTGCGTGGTTTCTGATTCCAACTAGGCTTATGGTTATGGATACACCTAGAGTTAGGCTTGAGAAAACCACAAAGCCAGGAGCTCCAGGGATACTCACCCTGCTACAGTCAGGCCAAGGTGAGCACAGTACAGCCAAAACCTTGCTGCCTCCTCTTCTTCCTTGAGATTGGAACTCGCCACAGCCCAATGCCTGATTTCTGGCTCAAACTACGGTTAGGGTTAGGGTTAGGGTTCCGCCTAGGGTTAGGGTTGAGAAAACCACAAAGCCAGGAGCTCCAGGGACACACACCATGCGAAAGGCAGGCCAAGTTGAGTACGGTACAGCCAAAACCTTGCTGCCTCCTCTTCTTTCTGCTTGGAACTCACCATAGCCCACGGTGTGATTTCTGACGCACGCCTGGCATATGGTTATGGATACACCAAGAGTTAGACTTGAGAAAACCACAAAGCCAGGAGCTCCAGGGACGCTCACCATGCGAAAGGCAGGCCAAGGTGAGCGCAGTACAGCCAAAACCTTGCCGTCTCCTCTTGTGTCTGCTTGGAAGTCGCCACAGCCCACTGTGTGATTTCTGACGCACATTATGCTTATGGTTATCCATGCACCTAGCATTAGGGTTGAGAAAACCACAAGGCCAGGACCACCAGGGATGCTCACCATGCCAAAGGCAGGCCAAGGTGAGCACGGTATAGCCAAAACCTTGCTCCCTCTTCTTCTTTCTGATTGGAACTCACCACAGCCCAATGCTCGATTCCTGGCTCAAACTACGGTTAGGGTTAGGGTTAGGGTTCCGCCTAGGGTTAGGGTTGAGAAAACCACAAAGCCAGGAGCTCCAGGGACGCTCACCATGCGAAAGGCAGGCCAAGGTGAGCGCAGTACAGCCAAAACCTTGCTGCCTCCTCTTCTGTCTGCTTGGAAGTCGCCACAGCCCACTGTGTGATTTCTGACGCACATTATGCTTATGGTTATCCATGCACCTAGCATTAGGGTTGAGAAAACCACAAGGCCAGGACCACCAGGGATGCTCACCATGCCAAAGGCAGGCCAAGGTGAGCACGGTATAGCCAAAACCTTGCTCCCTCTTCTTCTTTCTGATTGGAACTCACCACAGCCCAATGCTCGATTCCTGGCTCAAACTACGGTTAGGGTTAGGGTTAGGGTTCCGCCTAGGGTTAGGGTTGAGAAAACCACAAAGCCAGGAGCTCCAGGGACACACACCATGCGAAAGGCAGGCCAAGTTGAGTACGGTACAGCCAAAACCTTGCTGCCTCCTCTTCTTTCTGCTTGGAAGTCGCCACAGCCCACTGCGTGGTTTCTGACTCCAACTAGGCTTATGGTTATGGATACACCTAGAGTTAGGCTTGAGAAAACCACAAAGCCAGGAGCTCCAGGGATACTCACCCTGCTACAGTCAGGCCAAGGTGAGCACAGTACAGCCAAAACCTTGCTGCCTCCTCTTCTTCCTTGAGATTGGAACTCGCCACAGCCCAATGCCCGATTTCTGGCTCAAACTACGGTTAGGGTTAGGGTTAGGGTTCCGCCTAGGGTTAGGGTTGAGAAAACCACAAAGCCAGGAGCTCCAGGGACACACACCATGCGAAAGGCAGGCCAAGGTGAGCGCAGTACAGCCAAAACCTTGCCGTCTCCTCTTGTGTCTGCTTGGAAGTCGCCACAGCCCACTGTGTGATTTCTGACGCACATTATGCTTATGGTTATCCATGCACCTAGCATTAGGGTTGAGAAAACCACAAGGCCAGGACCACCAGGGATGCTCACCATGCCAAAGGCAGGCCAAGGTGAGCACGGTATAGCCAAAACCTTGCTCCCTCTTCTTCTTTCTGATTGGAACTCACCACAGCCCAATGCTCGATTCCTGGCTCAAACTACGGTTAGGGTTAGGGTTAGGGTTCCGCCTAGGGTTAGGGTTGAGAAAACCACAAAGCCAGGAGCTCCAGGGACACACACCATGCGAAAGGCAGGCCAAGTTGAGTACGGTACAGCCAAAACCTTGCTGCCTCCTCTTCTTTCTGCTTGGAAGTCGCCACAGCCCACTGCGTGGTTTCTGACTCCAACTAGGCTTATGGTTATGGATACACCTAGAGTTAGGCTTGAGAAAACCACAAAGCCAGGAGCTCCAGGGATACTCACCCTGCTACAGTCAGGCCAAGGTGAGCACAGTACAGCCAAAACCTTGCTGCCTCCTCTTCTTCCTTGAGATTGGAACTCGCCACAGCCCAATGCCTGATTTCTGGCTCAAACTACGGTTAGGGTTAGGGTTAGGGTTCCGCCTAGGGTTAGGGTTGAGAAAACCACAAAGCCAGGAGCTCCAGGGACACACACCATGCGAAAGGCAGGCCAAGTTGAGTACGGTACAGCCAAAACCTTGCTGCCTCCTCTTCTTTCTGCTTGGAACTCACCATAGCCCACGGTGTGATTTCTGACGCACGCCTGGCATATGGTTATGGATACACCAAGAGTTAGACTTGAGAAAACCACAAAGCCAGGAGCTCCAGGGACGCTCACCATGCGAAAGGCAGGCCAAGGTGAGCGCAGTACAGCCAAAACCTTGCCGTCTCCTCTTGTGTCTGCTTGGAAGTCGCCACAGCCCACTGTGTGATTTCTGACGCACATTATGCTTATGGTTATCCATGCACCTAGCATTAGGGTTGAGAAAACCACAAGGCCAGGACCACCAGGGATGCTCACCATGCCAAAGGCAGGCCAAGGTGAGCACGGTATAGCCAAAACCTTGCTCCCTCTTCTTCTTTCTGATTGGAACTCACCACAGCCCAATGCTCGATTCCTGGCTCAAACTACGGTTAGGGTTAGGGTTAGGGTTCCGCCTAGGGTTAGGGTTGAGAAAACCACAAAGCCAGGAGCTCCAGGGACAGACACCATGCGAAAGGCAGGCCAAGTTGAGTACGGTACAGCCAAAACCTTGCTGCCTCCTCTTCTTTCTGCTTGGAAGTCGCCACAGCCCACTGCGTGGTTTCAGACTCCAACTAGGCTTATGGTTATGGATACACCTAGAGTTAGGCTTGAGAAAACCACAAAGCCAGGAGCTCCAGGGATACTCACCCTGCTACAGTCAGGCCAAGGTGAGCACAGTACAGCCAAAACCTTGCTGCCTCCTCTTCTTCCTTGAGATTGGAACTCGCCATAGCCCAATGCCCGATTTCTGGCTCAAACTACGGTTAGGGTTAGGCTTAGGGTTCCGCCTAGGGTTAGGGTTGAGAAAACCACAAAGCCAGGAGCTCCAGGGACACACACCATGCGAAAGGCAGGCCAAGTTGAGTACGGTACAGCCAAAACCTTGCTGCCTCCTCTTCTTTCTGCTTGGAAGTCGCCACAGCCCACTGTGTGGTTTCTGATTCCAACTAGGCTTATGGTTATGGATACACCTAGAGTTAGGCTTGAGAAAACCACAAAGCCAGGAGCTCCAGGGACACTCACCATGCGAAAGTCAGGCCAAGCTGAGCGCAGTACAGCCAAAACCTTGCTGCCTCCTCTTCTTTCTGCTTGGAAGTCGCCACAGCCCACTGCGTGGTTTCTGACTCCAACTAGGCTTATGGTTATGGATACACCTAGAGTTAGGCTTGAGAAAACCACAAAGCCAGGAGCTCCAGGGATACTCACCCTGCTACAGTCAGGCCAAGGTGAGCACAGTACAGCCAAAACCTTGCTGCCTCCTCTTCTTCCTTGAGATTGGAACTCGCCACAGCCCAATGCCCGATTTCTGGCTCAAACTACGGTTAGGGTTAGGGTTAGGGTTCCGCCTAGGGTTAGGGTTGAGAAAACCACAAAGCCAGGAGCTCCAGGGACACACACCATGCGAAAGGCAGGCCAAGTTGAGTACGGTACAGCCAAAACCTTGCTGCCTCCTCTTCTTTCTGCTTGGAACTCACCATAGCCCACGGTGTGATTTCTGACACACGCCTGGCATATGGTTATGGATACACCAAGAGTTAGACTTGAGAAAACCACAAAGCCAGGAGCTCCAGGGACGCTCACCATGCGAAAGGCAGGCCAAGGTGAGCGCAGTACAGCCAAAACCTTGCCGTCTCCTCTTGTGTCTGCTTGGAAGTCGCCACAGCCCACTGTGTGATTTCTGACGCACATTATGCTTATGGTTATCCATGCACCTAGCATTAGGGTTGAGAAAACCACAAGGCCAGGACCACCAGGGATGCTCACCATGCCAAAGGCAGGCCAAGGTGAGCACGGTATAGCCAAAACCTTGCTCCCTCTTCTTCTTTCTGATTGGAACTCACCACAGCCCAATGCTCGATTCCTGGCTCAAACTACGGTTAGGGTTAGGGTTAGGGTTCCGCCTAGGGTTAGGGTTGAGAAAACCACAAAGCCAGGAGCTCCAGGGACGCTCACCATGCGAAAGGCAGGCCAAGGTGAGCGCAGTACAGCCAAAACCTTGCTGCCTCCTCTTCTGTCTGCTTGGAAGTCGCCACAGCCCACTGTGTGATTTCTGACGCACATTATGCTTATGGTTATCCATGCACCTAGCATTAGGGTTGAGAAAACCACAAGGCCAGGACCACCAGGGATGCTCACCATGCCAAAGGCAGGCCAAGGTGAGCACGGTATAGCCAAAACCTTGCTCCCTCTTCTTCTTTCTGATTGGAACTCACCACAGCCCAATGCTCGATTCCTGGCTCAAACTACGGTTAGGGTTAGGGTTAGGGTTCCGCCTAGGGTTAGGGTTGAGAAAACCACAAAGCCAGGAGCTCCAGGGACACACACCATGCGAAAGGCAGGCCAAGTTGAGTACGGTACAGCCAAAACCTTGCTGCCTCCTCTTCTTTCTGCTTGGAAGTCGCCACAGCCCACTGCGTGGTTTCTGACTCCAACTAGGCTTATGGTTATGGATACACCTAGAGTTAGGCTTGAGAAAACCACAAAGCCAGGAGCTCCAGGGATACTCACCCTGCTACAGTCAGGCCAAGGTGAGCACAGTACAGCCAAAACCTTGCTGCCTCCTCTTCTTCCTTGAGATTGGAACTCGCCACAGCCCAATGCCCGATTTCTGGCTCAAACTACGGTTAGGGTTAGGGTTAGGGTTCCGCCTAGGGTTAGGGTTGAGAAAACCACAAAGCCAGGAGCTCCAGGGACACACACCATGCGAAAGGCAGGCCAAGGTGAGCGCAGTACAGCCAAAACCTTGCCGTCTCCTCTTGTGTCTGCTTGGAAGTCGCCACAGCCCACTGTGTGATTTCTGACGCACATTATGCTTATGGTTATCCATGCACCTAGCATTAGGGTTGAGAAAACCACAAGGCCAGGACCACCAGGGATGCTCACCATGCCAAAGGCAGGCCAAGGTGAGCACGGTATAGCCAAAACCTTGCTCCCTCTTCTTCTTTCTGATTGGAACTCACCACAGCCCAATGCTCGATTCCTGGCTCAAACTACGGTTAGGGTTAGGGTTAGGGTTCCGCCTAGGGTTAGGGTTGAGAAAACCACAAAGCCAGGAGCTCCAGGGACACACACCATGCGAAAGGCAGGCCAAGTTGAGTACGGTACAGCCAAAACCTTGCTGCCTCCTCTTCTTTCTGCTTGGAAGTCGCCACAGCCCACTGCGTGGTTTCTGACTCCAACTAGGCTTATGGTTATGGATACACCTAGAGTTAGGCTTGAGAAAACCACAAAGCCAGGAGCTCCAGGGATACTCACCCTGCTACAGTCAGGCCAAGGTGAGCACAGTACAGCCAAAACCTTGCTGCCTCCTCTTCTTCCTTGAGATTGGAACTCGCCACAGCCCAATGCCTGATTTCTGGCTCAAACTACGGTTAGGGTTAGGGTTAGGGTTCCGCCTAGGGTTAGGGTTGAGAAAACCACAAAGCCAGGAGCTCCAGGGACACACACCATGCGAAAGGCAGGCCAAGTTGAGTACGGTACAGCCAAAACCTTGCTGCCTCCTCTTCTTTCTGCTTGGAACTCACCATAGCCCACGGTGTGATTTCTGACGCACGCCTGGCATATGGTTATGGATACACCAAGAGTTAGACTTGAGAAAACCACAAAGCCAGGAGCTCCAGGGACGCTCACCATGCGAAAGGCAGGCCAAGGTGAGCGCAGTACAGCCAAAACCTTGCCGTCTCCTCTTGTGTCTGCTTGGAAGTCGCCACAGCCCACTGTGTGATTTCTGACGCACATTATGCTTATGGTTATCCATGCACCTAGCATTAGGGTTGAGAAAACCACAAGGCCAGGACCACCAGGGATGCTCACCATGCCAAAGGCAGGCCAAGGTGAGCACGGTATAGCCAAAACCTTGCTCCCTCTTCTTCTTTCTGATTGGAACTCACCACAGCCCAATGCTCGATTCCTGGCTCAAACTACGGTTAGGGTTAGGGTTAGGGTTCCGCCTAGGGTTAGGGTTGAGAAAACCACAAAGCCAGGAGCTCCAGGGACAGACACCATGCGAAAGGCAGGCCAAGTTGAGTACGGTACAGCCAAAACCTTGCTGCCTCCTCTTCTTTCTGCTTGGAAGTCGCCACAGCCCACTGCGTGGTTTCAGACTCCAACTAGGCTTATGGTTATGGATACACCTAGAGTTAGGCTTGAGAAAACCACAAAGCCAGGAGCTCCAGGGATACTCACCCTGCTACAGTCAGGCCAAGGTGAGCACAGTACAGCCAAAACCTTGCTGCCTCCTCTTCTTCCTTGAGATTGGAACTCGCCATAGCCCAATGCCCGATTTCTGGCTCAAACTACGGTTAGGGTTAGGCTTAGGGTTCCGCCTAGGGTTAGGGTTGAGAAAACCACAAAGCCAGGAGCTCCAGGGACACACACCATGCGAAAGGCAGGCCAAGTTGAGTACGGTACAGCCAAAACCTTGCTGCCTCCTCTTCTTTCTGCTTGGAAGTCGCCACAGCCCACTGTGTGGTTTCTGATTCCAACTAGGCTTATGGTTATGGATACACCTAGAGTTAGGCTTGAGAAAACCACAAAGCCAGGAGCTCCAGGGACACTCACCATGCGAAAGTCAGGCCAAGCTGAGCGCAGTACAGCCAAAACCTTGCTGCCTCCTCTTCTTTCTGCTTGGAAGTCGCCACAGCCCACTGCGTGGTTTCTGACTCCAACTAGGCTTATGGTTATGGATACACCTAGAGTTAGGCTTGAGAAAACCACAAAGCCAGGAGCTCCAGGGATACTCACCCTGCTACAGTCAGGCCAAGGTGAGCACAGTACAGCCAAAACCTTGCTGCCTCCTCTTCTTCCTTGAGATTGGAACTCGCCACAGCCCAATGCCCGATTTCTGGCTCAAACTACGGTTAGGGTTAGGGTTAGGGTTCCGCCTAGGGTTAGGGTTGAGAAAACCACAAAGCCAGGAGCTCCAGGGACACACACCATGCGAAAGGCAGGCCAAGTTGAGTACGGTACAGCCAAAACCTTGCTGCCTCCTCTTCTTTCTGCTTGGAACTCACCATAGCCCACGGTGTGATTTCTGACACACGCCTGGCATATGGTTATGGATACACCAAGAGTTAGACTTGAGAAAACCACAAAGCCAGGAGCTCCAGGGACGCTCACCATGCGAAAGGCAGGCCAAGGTGAGCGCAGTACAGCCAAAACCTTGCCGTCTCCTCTTGTGTCTGCTTGGAAGTCGCCACAGCCCACTGTGTGATTTCTGACGCACATTATGCTTATGGTTATCCATGCACCTAGCATTAGGGTTGAGAAAACCACAAGGCCAGGACCACCAGGGATGCTCACCATGCCAAAGGCAGGCCAAGGTGAGCACGGTATAGCCAAAACCTTGCTCCCTCTTCTTCTTTCTGATTGGAACTCACCACAGCCCAATGCTCGATTCCTGGCTCAAACTACGGTTAGGGTTAGGGTTAGGGTTCCGCCTAGGGTTAGGGTTGAGAAAACCACAAAGCCAGGAGCTCCAGGGACGCTCACCATGCGAAAGGCAGGCCAAGGTGAGCGCAGTACAGCCAAAACCTTGCTGCCTCCTCTTCTGTCTGCTTGGAAGTCGCCACAGCCCACTGTGTGATTTCTGACGCACATTATGCTTATGGTTATCCATGCACCTAGCATTAGGGTTGAGAAAATCACTAGGCCAGGACCACCAGGGATGCTCACCATGCCAAAGGCAGGCCAAGGTGAGCACGGTATAGCCAAAACCTTGCTCCCTCTTCTTCTTTCTGATTGGAACTCACCACAGCCCAATGCTCGATTCCTGGCTCAAACTACGGTTAGGGTTAGGGTTAGGGTTCCGCCTAGGGTTAGGGTTGAGAAAACCACAAAGCCAGGAGCTCCAGGGACACACACCATGCGAAAGGCAGGCCAAGTTGAGTACGGTACAGCCAAAACCTTGCTGCCTCCTCTTCTTTCTGCTTGGAAGTCGCCACAGCCCACTGCGTGGTTTCTGACTCCAACTAGGCTTATGGTTATGGATACACCTAGAGTTAGGCTTGAGAAAACCACAAAGCCAGGAGCTCCAGGGATACTCACCCTGCTACAGTCAGGCCAAGGTGAGCACAGTACAGCCAAAACCTTGCTGCCTCCTCTTCTTCCTTGAGATTGGAACTCGCCACAGCCCAATGCCCGATTTCTGGCTCAAACTACGGTTAGGGTTAGGGTTAGGGTTCCGCCTAGGGTTAGGGTTGAGAAAACCACAAAGCCAGGAGCTCCAGGGACACACACCATGCGAAAGGCAGGCCAAGGTGAGCGCAGTACAGCCAAAACCTTGCCGTCTCCTCTTGTGTCTGCTTGGAAGTCGCCACAGCCCACTGTGTGATTTCTGACGCACATTATGCTTATGGTTATCCATGCACCTAGCATTAGGGTTGAGAAAACCACAAGGCCAGGACCACCAGGGATGCTCACCATGCCAAAGGCAGGCCAAGGTGAGCACGGTATAGCCAAAACCTTGCTCCCTCTTCTTCTTTCTGATTGGAACTCACCACAGCCCAATGCTCGATTCCTGGCTCAAACTACGGTTAGGGTTAGGGTTAGGGTTCCGCCTAGGGTTAGGGTTGAGAAAACCACAAAGCCAGGAGCTCCAGGGACACACACCATGCGAAAGGCAGGCCAAGTTGAGTACGGTACAGCCAAAACCTTGCTGCCTCCTCTTCTTTCTGCTTGGAAGTCGCCACAGCCCACTGCGTGGTTTCTGACTCCAACTAGGCTTATGGTTATGGATACACCTAGAGTTAGGCTTGAGAAAACCACAAAGCCAGGAGCTCCAGGGATACTCACCCTGCTACAGTCAGGCCAAGGTGAGCACAGTACAGCCAAAACCTTGCTGCCTCCTCTTCTTCCTTGAGATTGGAACTCGCCACAGCCCAATGCCTGATTTCTGGCTCAAACTACGGTTAGGGTTAGGGTTAGGGTTCCGCCTAGGGTTAGGGTTGAGAAAACCACAAAGCCAGGAGCTCCAGGGACACACACCATGCGAAAGGCAGGCCAAGTTGAGTACGGTACAGCCAAAACCTTGCTGCCTCCTCTTCTTTCTGCTTGGAACTCACCATAGCCCACGGTGTGATTTCTGACGCACGCCTGGCATATGGTTATGGATACACCAAGAGTTAGACTTGAGAAAACCACAAAGCCAGGAGCTCCAGGGACGCTCACCATGCGAAAGGCAGGCCAAGGTGAGCGCAGTACAGCCAAAACCTTGCCGTCTCCTCTTGTGTCTGCTTGGAAGTCGCCACAGCCCACTGTGTGATTTCTGACGCACATTATGCTTATGGTTATCCATGCACCTAGCATTAGGGTTGAGAAAACCACAAGGCCAGGACCACCAGGGATGCTCACCATGCCAAAGGCAGGCCAAGGTGAGCACGGTATAGCCAAAACCTTGCTCCCTCTTCTTCTTTCTGATTGGAACTCACCACAGCCCAATGCTCGATTCCTGGCTCAAACTACGGTTAGGGTTAGGGTTAGGGTTCCGCCTAGGGTTAGGGTTGAGAAAACCACAAAGCCAGGAGCTCCAGGGACAGACACCATGCGAAAGGCAGGCCAAGTTGAGTACGGTACAGCCAAAACCTTGCTGCCTCCTCTTCTTTCTGCTTGGAAGTCGCCACAGCCCACTGCGTGGTTTCAGACTCCAACTAGGCTTATGGTTATGGATACACCTAGAGTTAGGCTTGAGAAAACCACAAAGCCAGGAGCTCCAGGGATACTCACCCTGCTACAGTCAGGCCAAGGTGAGCACAGTACAGCCAAAACCTTGCTGCCTCCTCTTCTTCCTTGAGATTGGAACTCGCCATAGCCCAATGCCCGATTTCTGGCTCAAACTACGGTTAGGGTTAGGCTTAGGGTTCCGCCTAGGGTTAGGGTTGAGAAAACCACAAAGCCAGGAGCTCCAGGGACACACACCATGCGAAAGGCAGGCCAAGTTGAGTACGGTACAGCCAAAACCTTGCTGCCTCCTCTTCTTTCTGCTTGGAAGTCGCCACAGCCCACTGTGTGGTTTCTGATTCCAACTAGGCTTATGGTTATGGATACACCTAGAGTTAGGCTTGAGAAAACCACAAAGCCAGGAGCTCCAGGGACACTCACCATGCGAAAGTCAGGCCAAGCTGAGCGCAGTACAGCCAAAACCTTGCTGCCTCCTCTTCTTTCTGCTTGGAAGTCGCCACAGCCCACTGCGTGGTTTCTGACTCCAACTAGGCTTATGGTTATGGATACACCTAGAGTTAGGCTTGAGAAAACCACAAAGCCAGGAGCTCCAGGGATACTCACCCTGCTACAGTCAGGCCAAGGTGAGCACAGTACAGCCAAAACCTTGCTGCCTCCTCTTCTTCCTTGAGATTGGAACTCGCCACAGCCCAATGCCCGATTTCTGGCTCAAACTACGGTTAGGGTTAGGGTTAGGGTTCCGCCTAGGGTTAGGGTTGAGAAAACCACAAAGCCAGGAGCTCCAGGGACACACACCATGCGAAAGGCAGGCCAAGTTGAGTACGGTACAGCCAAAACCTTGCTGCCTCCTCTTCTTTCTGCTTGGAACTCACCATAGCCCACGGTGTGATTTCTGACACACGCCTGGCATATGGTTATGGATACACCAAGAGTTAGACTTGAGAAAACCACAAAGCCAGGAGCTCCAGGGACGCTCACCATGCGAAAGGCAGGCCAAGGTGAGCGCAGTACAGCCAAAACCTTGCCGTCTCCTCTTGTGTCTGCTTGGAAGTCGCCACAGCCCACTGTGTGATTTCTGACGCACATTATGCTTATGGTTATCCATGCACCTAGCATTAGGGTTGAGAAAACCACAAGGCCAGGACCACCAGGGATGCTCACCATGCCAAAGGCAGGCCAAGGTGAGCACGGTATAGCCAAAACCTTGCTCCCTCTTCTTCTTTCTGATTGGAACTCACCACAGCCCAATGCTCGATTCCTGGCTCAAACTACGGTTAGGGTTAGGGTTAGGGTTCCGCCTAGGGTTAGGGTTGAGAAAACCACAAAGCCAGGAGCTCCAGGGACGCTCACCATGCGAAAGGCAGGCCAAGGTGAGCGCAGTACAGCCAAAACCTTGCTGCCTCCTCTTCTGTCTGCTTGGAAGTCGCCACAGCCCACTGTGTGATTTCTGACGCACATTATGCTTATGGTTATCCATGCACCTAGCATTAGGGTTGAGAAAACCACAAGGCCAGGACCACCAGGGATGCTCACCATGCCAAAGGCAGGCCAAGGTGAGCACGGTATAGCCAAAACCTTGCTCCCTCTTCTTCTTTCTGATTGGAACTCACCACAGCCCAATGCTCGATTCCTGGCTCAAACTACGGTTAGGGTTAGGGTTAGGGTTCCGCCTAGGGTTAGGGTTGAGAAAACCACAAAGCCAGGAGCTCCAGGGACACACACCATGCGAAAGGCAGGCCAAGTTGAGTACGGTACAGCCAAAACCTTGCTGCCTCCTCTTCTTTCTGCTTGGAAGTCGCCACAGCCCACTGCGTGGTTTCTGACTCCAACTAGGCTTATGGTTATGGATACACCTAGAGTTAGGCTTGAGAAAACCACAAAGCCAGGAGCTCCAGGGATACTCACCCTGCTACAGTCAGGCCAAGGTGAGCACAGTACAGCCAAAACCTTGCTGCCTCCTCTTCTTCCTTGAGATTGGAACTCGCCATAGCCCAATGCCCGATTTCTGGCTCAAACTACGGTTAGGGTTAGGGTTAGGGTTCCGCCTAGGGTTAGGGTTGAGAAAACCACAAAGCCAGGAGCTCCAGGGACACACACCATGCGAAAGGCAGGCCAAGGTGAGCGCAGTACAGCCAAAACCTTGCCGTCTCCTCTTGTGTCTGCTTGGAAGTCGACACAGCCCACTGTGTGATTTCTGACGCACATTATGCTTATGGTTATCCATGCACCTAGCATTAGGGTTGAGAAAACCACAAGGCCAGGACCACCAGGGATGCTCACCATGCCAAAGGCAGGCCAAGGTGAGCACGGTATAGCCAAAACCTTGCTCCCTCTTCTTCTTTCTGATTGGAACTCACCACAGCCCAATGCTCGATTCCTGGCTCAAACTACGGTTAGGGTTAGGGTTAGGGTTCCGCCTAGGGTTAGGGTTGAGAAAACCACAAAGCCAGGAGCTCCAGGGACACACACCATGCGAAAGGCAGGCCAAGTTGAGTACGGTACAGCCAAAACCTTGCTGCCTCCTCTTCTTTCTGCTTGGAAGTCGCCACAGCCCACTGCGTGGTTTCTGACTCCAACTAGGCTTATGGTTATGGATACACCTAGAGTTAGGCTTGAGAAAACCACAAAGCCAGGAGCTCCAGGGATACTCACCCTGCTACAGTCAGGCCAAGGTGAGCACAGTACAGCCAAAACCTTGCTGCCTCCTCTTCTTCCTTGAGATTGGAACTCGCCACAGCCCAATGCCCGATTTCTGGCTCAAACTACGGTTAGGGTTAGGGTTAGGGTTCCGCCTAGGGTTAGGGTTGAGAAAACCACAAAGCCAGGAGCTCCAGGGACACACACCATGCGAAAGGCAGGCCAAGTTGAGTACGGTACAGCCAAAACCTTGCTGCCTCCTCTTCTTTCTGCTTGGAACTCACCATAGCCCACGGTGTGATTTCTGACGCACGCCTGGCATATGGTTATGGATACACCAAGAGTTAGACTTGAGAAAACCACAAAGCCAGGAGCTCCAGGGACGCTCACCATGCGAAAGGCAGGCCAAGGTGAGCGCAGTACAGCCAAAACCTTGCCGTCTCCTCTTGTGTCTGCTTGGAAGTCGCCACAGCCCACTGTGTGATTTCTGACGCACATTATGCTTATGGTTATCCATGCACCTAGCATTAGGGTTGAGAAAACCACAAGGCCAGGACCACCAGGGATGCTCACCATGCCAAAGGCAGGCCAAGGTGAGCACGGTATAGCCAAAACCTTGCTCCCTCTTCTTCTTTCTGATTGGAACTCACCACAGCCCAATGCTCGATTCCTGGCTCAAACTACGGTTAGGGTTAGGGTTAGGGTT
This sequence comes from Coloeus monedula, assembly GCF_965178545.1. Taxonomy (NCBI): domain Eukaryota; kingdom Metazoa; phylum Chordata; class Aves; order Passeriformes; family Corvidae; genus Coloeus; species Coloeus monedula. Next base: position 628,223 of record NW_028120813.1, on the reverse strand, counting down.
CCGCCTAGGGTTAGGGTTGAGAAAACCACAAAGCCAGGAGCTCCAGGGACACACACCATGCGAAAGGCAGGCCAAGGTGAGTACGGTACAGCCAAAACCTTGCTGCCTCCTCTTCTTTCTGCTTGGAAGTCACCACAGCCCACTGCGTGGTTTCTGACTCCAACTAGGCTTATGGTTATGGATACACCTAGAGTTAGGCTTGAGAAAACCACAAAGCCAGGAGCTCCAGGGATACTCACCCTGCTACAGTCAGGCCAAGGTGAGCACAGTACAGCCAAAACCTTGCTGCCTCCTCTTCTTCCTTGAGATTGGAACTCGCCACAGCCCAATGCCCGATTTCTGGCTCAAACTACGGTTAGGGTTAGGGTTAGGGTTCCGCCTAGGGTTAGGGTTGAGAAAACCACAAAGCCAGGAGCTCCAGGGACACACACCATGCGAAAGGCAGGCCAAGTTGAGTACGGTACAGCCAAAACCTTGCTGCCTCCTCTTCTTTCTGCTTGGAACTCACCATAGCCCACGGTGTGATTTCTGACGCACGCCTGGCATATGGTTATGGATACACCAAGAGTTAGACTTGAGAAAACCACAAAGCCAGGAGCTCCAGGGACGCTCACCATGCGAAAGGCAGGCCAAGGTGAGCGCAGTACAGCCAAAACCTTGCTGCCTCCTCTTGTTTCTGCTTGGAAGTCGACACAGCCCACTGTGTGATTTCTGACGCACATTATGCTTATGGTTGTCCATGCACCTAGCATTAGGGTTGAGAAAACCACAAGGCCAGGACCACCAGGGATGCTCACCATGCCAAAGGCAGGCCAAGGTGAGCACGGTATAGCCAAAACCTTGCTCCCTCTTCTTCTTTCTGATTGGAACTCACCACAGCCCAATGCTCGATTCCTGGCTCAAACTACGGTTAGGGTTAGGGTTAGGGTTCCGCCTAGGGTTAGGGTTGAGAAAACCACAAAGCCAGGAGCTCCAGGGACACACACCATGCGAAAGGCAGGCCAAGTTGAGTACGGTACAGCCAAAACCTTGCTGCCTCCTCTTCTTTCTGCTTGGAAGTCGCCACAGCCCACTGCGTGGTTTCTGACTCCAACTAGGCTTATGGTTATGGATACACCTAGAGTTAGGCTTGAGAAAACCACAAAGCCAGGAGCTCCAGGGACACTCACCATGCGAAAGTCAGGCCAAGCTGAGCGCAGTACAGCCAAAACCTTGCTGCCTCCTCTTCTTTCTGCTTGGAAGTCACCACAGCCCACTGCGTGGTTTCTGACTCCAACTAGGCTTATGGTTATGGATACACCTAGAGTTAGGCTTGAGAAAACCACAAAGCCAGGAGCTCCAGGGATACTCACCCTGCTACAGTCAGGCCAAGGTGAGCACAGTACAGCCAAAACCTTGCTGCCTCCTCTTCTTCCTTGAGATTGGAACTCGCCATAGCCCAATGCCCGATTTCTGGCTCAAACTACGGTTAGGGTTAGGCTTAGGGTTCCGCCTAGGGTTAGGGTTGAGAAAACCACAAAGCCAGGAGCTCCAGGGACACACACCATGCGAAAGGCAGGCCAAGTTGAGTACGGTACAGCCAAAACCTTGCTGCCTCCTCTTCTTTCTGCTTGGAAGTCGCCACAGCCCACTGCGTGGTTTCTGACTCCAACTAGGCTTATGGTTATGGATACACCTAGAGTTAGGCTTGAGAAAACCACAAAGCCAGGAGCTCCAGGGACACTCACCATGCGAAAGTCAGGCCAAGCTGAGCGCAGTACAGCCAAAACCTTGCTGCCTCCTCTTCTTTCTGCTTGGAACTCACCACAGCCCACTGCGTGGTTTCTTTCTCCAACTAGGCTTATGGTTATGGATACACCTAGAGTTAGGCTTGAGAAAACCACAAAGCCAGGAGCTCCAGGGATACTCACCCTGCTACAGTCAGGCCAAGGTGAGCACAGTACAGCCAAAACCTTGCTGCCTCCTCTTCTTCCTTGAGATTGGAACTCGCCACAGCCCAATGCCCGATTTCTGGCTCAAACTACGGTTAGGGTTAGGGTTAGGGTTCCGCCTAGGGTTAGGGTTGAGAAAACCACAAAGCCAGGAGCTCCAGGGACACACACCATGCGAAAGGCAGGCCAAGGTGAGCGCAGTACAGCCAAAACCTTGCCGTCTCCTCTTGTGTCTGCTTGGAAGTCGCCACAGCCCACTCTGTGATTTCTGACGCACATTATGCTTATGGTTATCCATGCACCTAGCATTAGGGTTGAGAAAACCACAAGGCCAGGACCACCAGGGATGCTCACCATGCCAAAGGCAGGCCAAGGTGAGCACGGTATAGCCAAAACCTTGCTCCCTCTTCTTCTTTCTGATTGGAACTCACCACAGCCCAATGCTCGATTCCTGGCTCAAACTACGGTTAGGGTTAGGGTTAGGGTTCCGCCTAGGGTTAGGGTTGAGAAAACCACAAAGCCAGGAGCTCCAGGGACACACACCATGCGAAAGGCAGGCCAAGTTGAGTACGGTACAGCCAAAACCTTGCTGCCTCCTCTTCTTTCTGCTTGGAAGTCGCCACAGCCCACTGCGTGGTTTCTGACTCCAACTAGGCTTATGGTTATGGATACACCTAGAGTTAGGCTTGAGAAAACCACAAAGCCAGGAGCTCCAGGGATACTCACCCTGCTACAGTCAGGCCAAGGTGAGCACAGTACAGCCAAAACCTTGCTGCCTCCTCTTCTTCCTTGAGATTGGAACTCGCCACAGCCCAATGCCCGATTTCTGGCTCAAACTACGGTTAGGGTTAGGGTTAGGGTTCCGCCTAGGGTTAGGGTTGAGAAAACCACAAAGCCAGGAGCTCCAGGGACACACACCATGCGAAAGGCAGGCCAAGGTGAGCGCAGTACAGCCAAAACCTTGCCGTCTCCTCTTGTGTCTGCTTGGAAGTCGCCACAGCCCACTGTGTGATTTCTGACGCACATTATGCTTATGGTTATCCATGCACCTAGCATTAGGGTTGAGAAAACCACAAGGCCAGGACCACCAGGGATGCTCACCATGCCAAAGGCAGGCCAAGGTGAGCACGGTATAGCCAAAACCTTGCTCCCTCTTCTTCTTTCTGATTGGAACTCACCACAGCCCAATGCTCGATTCCTGGCTCAAACTACGGTTAGGGTTAGGGTTAGGGTTCCGCCTAGGGTTAGGGTTGAGAAAACCACAAAGCCAGGAGCTCCAGGGACACACACCATGCGAAAGGCAGGCCAAGTTGAGTACGGTACAGCCAAAACCTTGCTGCCTCCTCTTCTTTCTGCTTGGAAGTCGCCACAGCCCACTGCGTGGTTTCTGACTCCAACTAGGCTTATGGTTATGGATACACCTAGAGTTAGGCTTGAGAAAACCACAAAGCCAGGAGCTCCAGGGATACTCACCCTGCTACAGTCAGGCCAAGCTGAGCGCAGTACAGCCAAAACCTTGCTGCCTCCTCTTCTTTCTGCTTGGAAGTCACCACAGCCCACTGCGTGGTTTCTGACTCCAACTAGGCTTATGGTTATGGATACACCTAGAGTTAGGCTTGAGAAAACCACAAAGCCAGGAGCTCCAGGGATACTCACCCTGCTACAGTCAGGCCAAGGTGAGCACAGTACAGCCAAAACCTTGCTGCCTCCTCTTCTTCCTTGAGATTGGAACTCGCCACAGCCCAATGCCCGATTTCTGGCTCAAACTACGGTTAGGGTTAGGGTTAGGGTTCCCCCTAGGGTTAGGCTTGAGAAAACCACAAAGCCAGGAGCTCCAGGGACACACACCATGCGAAAGGCAGGCCAAGTTGAGTACGGTACAGCCAAAACCTTGCTGCCTCCTCTTCTTTCTGCTTGGAACTCACCATAGCCCACGGTGTGATTTCTGACGCACGCCTGGCATATGGTTATGGATACACCTAGAGTTAGGCTTGAGAAAACCACAAAGCCAGGAGCTCCAGGGACGCTCACCATGCGAAAGGCAGGCCAAGGTGAGCGCAGTACAGCCAAAACCTTGCCGTCTCCTCTTGTGTCTGCTTGGAAGTCGCCACAGCCCACTGTGTGATTTCTGACGCACATTATGCTTATGGTTATCCATGCACCTAGCATTAGGGTTGAGAAAACCACAAGGCCAGGACCACCAGGGATGCTCACCATGCCAAAGGCAGGCCAAGGTGAGCACGGTATAGCCAAAACCTTGCTCCCTCTTCTTCTTTCTGATTGGAACTCACCACAGCCCAATGCTCGATTCCTGGCTCAAACTACGGTTAGGGTTAGGGTTAGGGTTCCGCCTAGGGTTAGGGTTGAGAAAACCTCAAAGCCAGGAGCTCCAGGGACACACACCATGCGAAAGGCAGGCCAAGTTGAGTACGGTACAGCCAAAACCTTGCTGCCTCCTCTTCTTTCTGCTTGGAAGTCGCCACAGCCCACTGCGTGGTTTCTGACTCCAACTAGGCTTATGGTTATGGATACACCTAGAGTTAGGCTTGAGAAAACCACAAAGCCAGGAGCTCCAGGGATACTCACCCTGCTACAGTCAGGCCTAGGTGAGCACATTACAGCCAAAACCTTGCTGCCTCCTCTTCTTCCTTGAGATTGGAACTCGCCACAGCCCAATGCCCGATTTCTGGCTCAAACTACGGTTAGGGTTAGGGTTAGGGTTCCGCCTAGGGTTAGGGTTGAGAAAACCACAAAGCCAGGAGCTCCAGGGACACACACCATGCGAAAGGCAGGCCAAGGTGAGCGCAGTACAGCCAAAACCTTGCCGTCTCCTCTTGTGTCTGCTTGGAAGTCGCCACAGCCCACTCTGTGATTTCTGACGCACATTATGCTTATGGTTATCCATGCACCTAGCATTAGGGTTGAGAAAACCACAAGGCCAGGACCACCAGGGATGCTCACCATGCCAAAGGCAGGCCAAGGTGAGCACGGTATAGCCAAAACCTTGCTCCCTCTTCTTCTTTCTGATTGGAACTCACCACAGCCCAATGCTCGATTCCTGGCTCAAACTACGGTTAGGGTTAGGGTTAGGGTTCCGCCTAGGGTTAGGGTTGAGAAAACCACAAAGCCAGGAGCTCCAGGGACGCTCCCCATGCGAAAGGCAGGCCAAGGTGAGCGCAGTACAGCCAAAACCTTGCCGTCTCCTCTTGTGTCTGCTTGGAAGTCGCCACAGCCCACTGTGTGATTTCTGACGCACATTATGCTTATGGTTATCCATGCACCTAGCATTAGGGTTGAGAAAACCACAAGGCCAGGACCACCAGGGATGCTCACCATGCCAAAGGCAGGCCAAGGTGAGCACGGTATAGCCAAAACCTTGCTCCCTCTTCTTCTTTCTGATTGGAACTCACCACAGCCCAATGCTCGATTCCTGGCTCAAACTACGGTTAGGGTTAGGGTTAGGGTTCCGCCTAGGGTTAGGGTTGAGAAAACCTCAAAGCCAGGAGCTCCAGGGACACACACCATGCGAAAGGCAGGCCAAGTTGAGTACGGTACAGCCAAAACCTTGCTGCCTCCTCTTCTTTCTGCTTGGAAGTCGCCACAGCCCACTGCGTGGTTTCTGACTCCAACTAGGCTTATGGTTATGGATACACCTAGAGTTAGGCTTGAGAAAACCACAAAGCCAGGAGCTCCAGGGATACTCACCCTGCTACAGTCAGGCCTAGGTGAGCACAGTACAGCCAAAACCTTGCTGCCTCCTCTTCTTCCTTGAGATTGGAACTCGCCACAGCCCAATGCCCGATTTCTGGCTCAAACTACGGTTAGGGTTAGGGTTAGGGTTCCGCCTAGGGTTAGGGTTGAGAAAACCACAAAGCCAGGAGCTCCAGGGACACACACCATGCGAAAGGCAGGCCAAGGTGAGCGCAGTACAGCCAAAACCTTGCCGTCTCCTCTTGTGTCTGCTTGGAAGTCGCCACAGCCCACTGTGTGATTTCTGACGCACATTATGCTTATGGTTATCCATGCACCTAGCATTAGGGTTGAGAAAACCACAAGGCCAGGACCACCAGGGATGCTCACCATGCCAAAGGCAGGCCAAGGTGAGCACGGTATAGCCAAAACCTTGCTCCCTCTTCTTCTTTCTGATTGGAACTCACCACAGCCCAATGCTCGATTCCTGGCTCAAACTACGGTTAGGGTTAGGGTTAGGGTTCCGCCTAGGGTTAGGGTTGAGAAAACCACAAAGCCAGGAGCTCCAGGGACGCTCCCCATGCGAAAGGCAGGCCAAGGTGAGCGCAGTACAGCCAAAACCTTGCCGTCTCCTCTTGTGTCTGCTTGGAAGTCGCCACAGCCCACTGTGTGATTTCTGACGCACATTATGCTTATGGTTATCCATGCACCTAGCATTAGGGTTGAGAAAACCACAAGGCCAGGACCACCAGGGATGCTCACCATGCCAAAGGCAGGCCAAGGTGAGCACGGTATAGCCAAAACCTTGCTCCCTCTTCTTCTTTCTGATTGGAACTCACCACAGCCCAATGCTCGATTCCTGGCTCAAACTACGGTTAGGGTTAGGGTTAGGGTTCCGCCTAGGGTTAGGGTTGAGAAAACCTCGAAGCCAGGAGCTCCAGGGACACACACCATGCGAAAGGCAGGCCAAGTTGAGTACGGTACAGCCAAAACCTTGCTGCCTCCTCTTCTTTCTGCTTGGAAGTCGCCACAGCCCACTGCGTGGTTTCTGACTCCAACTAGGCTTATGGTTATGGATACACCTAGAGTTAGGCTTGAGAAAACCACAAAGCCAGGAGCTCCAGGAATACTCACCCTGCTACAGTCAGGCCTAGGTGAGCACAGTACAGCCAAAACCTTGCTGCCTCCTCTTCTTCCTTGAGATTGGAACTCGCCACAGCCCAATGCCCGATTTCTGGCTCAAACTACGGTTAGGGTTAGGGTTAGGGTTCCGCCTAGGGTTAGGGTTGAGAAAACCACAAAGCCAGGAGCTCCAGGGACACACACCATGCGAAAGGCAGGCCAAGGTGAGCGCAGTACAGCCAAAACCTTGCCGTCTCCTCTTGTGTCTGCTTGGAAGTCGCCACAGCCCACTGTGTGATTTCTGACGCACATTATGCTTATGGTTATCCATGCACCTAGCATTAGGGTTGAGAAAACCACAAGGCCAGGACCACCAGGGATGCTCACCATGCCAAAGGCAGGCCAAGGTGAGCACGGTATAGCCAAAACCTTGCTCCCTCTTCTTCTTTCTGATTGGAACTCACCACAGCCCAATGCTCGATTCCTGGCTCAAACTACGGTTAGGGTTAGGGTTAGGGTTCCGCCTAGGGTTAGGGTTGAGAAAACCACAAAGCCAGGAGCTCCAGGGACGCTCACCATGCGAAAGGCAGGCCAAGGTGAGCGCAGTACAGCCAAAACCTTGCCGTCTCCTCTTGTGTCTGCTTGGAAGTCGCCACAGCCCACTGTGTGATTTCTGACGCACATTATGCTTATGGTTATCCATGCACCTAGCATTAGGGTTGAGAAAACCACAAGGCCAGGACCACCAGGGATGCTCACCATGCCAAAGGCAGGCCAAGGTGAGCACGGTATAGCCAAAACCTTGCTCCCTCTTCTTCTTTCTGATTGGAACTCACCACAGCCCAATGCTCGATTCCTGGCTCAAACTACGGTTAGGGTTAGGGTTAGGGTTCCGCCTAGGGTTAGGGTTGAGAAAACCACAAAGCCAGGAGCTCCAGGGACACACACCATGCGAAAGGCAGGCCAAGTTGAGTACGGTACAGCCAAAACCTTGCTGCCTCCTCTTCTTTCTGCTTGGAAGTCGCCACAGCCCACTGCGTGGTTTCTGACTCCAACTAGGCTTATGGTTATGGATACACCTAGAGTTAGGCTTGAGAAAACCACAAAGCCAGGAGCTCCAGGGATACTCACCCTGCTACAGTCAGGCCTAGGTGAGCACAGTACAGCCAAAACCTTGCTGCCTCCTCTTCTTCCTTGAGATTGGAACTCGCCACAGCCCAATGCCCGATTTCTGGCTCAAACTACGGTTAGGGTTAGGGTTAGGGTTCCGCCTAGGGTTAGGGTTGAGAAAACCACAAAGCCAGGAGCTCCAGGGACACACACCATGCGAAAGGCAGGCCAAGGTGAGCGCAGTACAGCCAAAACCTTGCCGTCTCCTCTTGTGTCTGCTTGGAAGTCGCCACAGCCCACTGTGTGATTTCTGACGCACATTATGCTTATGGTTATCCATGCACCTAGCATTAGGGTTGAGAAAACCACAAGGCCAGGACCACCAGGGATGCTCACCATGCCAAAGGCAGGCCAAGGTGAGCACGGTATAGCCAAAACCTTGCTCCCTCTTCTTCTTTCTGATTGGAACTCACCACAGCCCAATGCTCGATTCCTGGCTCAAACTACGGTTAGGGTTAGGGTTAGGGTTCCGCCTAGGGTTAGGGTTGAGAAAACCACAAAGCCAGGAGCTCCAGGGACACACACCATGCGAAAGGCAGGCCAAGGTGAGCGCAGTACAGCCAAAACCTTGCCGTCTCCTCTTGTGTCTGCTTGGAAGTCGCCACAGCCCACTGTGTGATTTCTGACGCACATTATGCTTATGGTTATCCATGCACCTAGCATTAGGGTTGAGAAAACCACAAGGCCAGGACCACCAGGGATGCTCACCATGCCAAAGGCAGGCCAAGGTGAGCACGGTATAGCCAAAACCTTGCTCCCTCTTCTTCTTTCTGATTGGAACTCACCACAGCCCAATGCTCGATTCCTGGCTCAAACTACGGTTAGGGTTAGGGTTAGGGTTCCGCCTAGGGTTAGGGTTGAGAAAACCACAAAGCCAGGAGCTCCAGGGACACACACCATGCGAAAGGCAGGCCAAGGTGAGTACGGTACAGCCAAAACCTTGCTGCCTCCTCTTCTTTCTGCTTGGAAGTCGCCACAGCCCACTGCGTGGTTTCAGACTCCAACTAGGCTTATGGTTATGGATACACCTAGAGTTAGGCTTGAGAAAACAACAAAGCCAGGAGCTCCAGGGATACTCACCCTGCTACAGTCAGGCCAAGGTGAGCACAGTACAGCCAAAACCTTGCTGCCTCCTCTTCTTCCTTGAGATTGGAACTCGCCATAGCCCAATGCCCGATTTCTGGCTCAAACTACGGTTAGGGTTAGGGTTAGGGTTCCGCCTAGGGTTAGGGTTGAGAAAACCACAAAGCCAGGAGCTCCAGGGACACACACCATGCGAAAGGCAGGCCAAGTTGAGTACGGTACAGCCAAAACCTTGCTGCCTCCTCTTCTTTCTGCTTGGAAGTCGCCACAGCCCACTGCGTGGTTTCTGACTCCAACTAGGCTTATGGTTATGGATACACCTAGAGTTAGGCTTGAGAAAACCACAAAGCCGGGAGCTCCAGGGATACTCACCCTGCTACAGTCAGGCCAAGGTGAGCACAGTACAGCCAAAACCTTGCTGCCTCCTCTTCTTCCTTGAGATTGGAACTCACCACAGCCCAATGCCCGATTTCTGGCTCAAACTACGGTTAGGGTTAGGGTTAGGGTTCCGCCTAGGGTTAGGGTTGAGAAAACCACAAAGCCAGGAGCTCCAGGGACACACACCATGCGAAAGGCAGGCCAAGGTGAGCGCAGTACAGCCAAAACCTTGCCGTCTCCTCTTGTGTCTGCTTGGAAGTCGCCACAGCCCACTGTGTGATTTCTGACGCACATTATGCTTATGGTTATCCATGCACCTAGCATTAGGGTTGAGAAAACCACAAGGCCAGGACCACCAGGGATGCTCACCATGCCAAAGGCAGGCCAAGGTGAGCACGGTATAGCCAAAACCTTGCTCCCTCTTCTTCTTTCTGATTGGAACTCACCACAGCCCAATGCTCGATTTCTGGCTCAAACTACGGTTAGGGTTAGGGTTAGGGTTCCGCCTAGGGTTAGGGTTGAGAAAACCACAAAGCCAGGAGCTCCAGGGACACACACCATGCGAAAGGCAGGCCAAGTTGAGTACGGTACAGCCAAAACCTTGCTGCCTCCTCTTCTTTCTGCTTGGAACTCACCATAGCCCACGGTGTGATTTCTGACGCACGCCTGGCATATGGTTATGGATACACCAAGAGTTAGATTTGAGAAAACCACAAAGCCAGGAGCTCCAGGGACGCTCACCATGCGAAAGGCAGGCCAAGGTGAGCGCAGTACAGCCAAAACCTTGCTGCCTCCTCTTCTGTCTGCTTGGAAGTCGCCACAGCCCACTGTGTGATTTCTGACGCACATTATGCTTATGGTTATCCATGCACCTAGCATTAGGGTTGAGAAAACCACAAGGCCAGGACCACCAGGGATGCTCACCATGCCAAAGGCAGGCCAAGGTGAGCACGGTATAGCCAAAACCTTGCTCCCTCTTCTTCTTTCTGATTGGAACTCGCCATAGCCCAATGCCCGATTTCTGGCTCAAACTACGGTTAGGGTTAGGGTTAGGGTTCCGCCTAGGGTTAGGGTTGAGAAAACCACAAAGCCAGGAGCTCCAGGGACACACACCATGCGAAAGGCAGGCCAAGTTGAGTACGGTACAGCCAAAACCTTGCTGCCTCCTCTTCTTTCTGCTTGGAAGTCGCCACGGCCCACTGCGTGGTTTCTGACTCCAACTAGGCTTATGGTTATGGATACACCTAGAGTTAGGCTTGAGAAAACCACAAAGCCAGGAGCTCCAGGGATACTCACCCTGCTACAGTCAGGCCAAGGTGAGCACAGTACAGCCAAAACCTTGCTGCCTCCTCTTCTTCCTTGAGATTGGAACTCACCACAGCCCAATGCCCGATTTCTGGCTCAAACTACGGTTAGGGTTAGGGTTAGGGTTCCGCCTAGGGTTAGGGTTGAGAAAACCACAAAGCCAGGAGCTCCAGGGACACACACCATGCGAAAGGCAGGCCAAGTTGAGTACGGTACAGCCAAAACCTTGCTGCCTCCTCTTCTTTCTGCTTGGAAGTCGCCACAGCCCACTGCGTGGTTTCTGACTCCAACTAGGCTTATGGTTATGGATACACCTAGAGTTAGGCTTGAGAAAACCACAAAGCCAGGAGCTCCAGGGATACTCACCCTGCTACAGTCAGGCCAAGGTGAGCACAGTACAGCCAAAACCTTGCTGCCTCCTCTTCTTCCTTGAGATTGGAACTCGCCACAGCCCAATGCCCGATTTCTGGCTCAAACTACGGTTAGGGTTAGGGTTAGAGTTTCGGCTAGGGTTAGGGTTGAGAAAACCACAAAGCCAGGAGCTCCAGGGACACACACCATGCGAAAGGCAGGCCAAGGTGAGCGCAGTACAGCCAAAACCTTGCCGTCTCCTCTTGTGTCTGCTTGGAAGTCGCCACAGCCCACTGCGTGGTTTCTGACTCCAACTAGGCTTATGGTTATGGATACACCTAGAGTTAGGGTTGAGAAAACCACAAAGCCAGGAGCTCCAGGGACACTCACCATGCGAAAGTCAGGCCAAGCTGAGCGCAGTACAGCCAAAACCTTGCTGCCTCCTCTTCTTTCTGCTTGGAAGTCGCCACAGCCCACTGCGTGGTTTCTGACTCCAACTAGGCTTATGGTTATGGATACACCTAGAGTTAGGCTTGAGAAAACCACAAAGCCAGGAGCTCCAGGGATACTCACCCTGCTACAGTCAGGCCTAGGTGAGCACAGTACAGCCAAAACCTTGCTGCCTCCTCTTCTTCCTTGAGATTGGAACTCGCCATAGCCCAATGCCCGATTTCTGGCTCAAACTACGGTTAGGGTTAGGGTTAGGGTTCCGGCTAGGGTTAGGGTTGAGAAAACCACAAAGCCAGGAGCTCCAGGGACACACACCATGCGAAAGGCAGGCCAAGTTGAGTACGGTACAGCCAAAACCTTGCTGCCTCCTCTTCTTTCTGCTTGGAACTCACCATAGCCCACGGTGTGATTTCTGACACACGCCTGGCATATGGTTATGGATACACCAAGAGTTAGACTTGAGAAAACCACAAAGCCAGGAGCTCCAGGGACGCTCACCATGCGAAAGGCAGGTCAAGGTGAGCGCAGTACAGCCAAAACCTTGCCGTCTCCTCTTGTGTCTGCTTGGAAGTCGCCACAGCCCACTGTGTGATTTCTGACGCACATTATGCTTATGGTTATCCATGCACCTAGCATTAGGGTTGAGAAAACCACAAGGCCAGGACCACCAGGGATGCTCACCATGCCAAAGGCAGGCCAAGGTGAGCACGGTATAGCCAAAACCTTGCTCCCTCTTCTTCTTTCTGATTGGAACTCACCACAGCCCAATGCTCGATTCCTGGCTCAAACTACGGTTAGGGTTAGGGTTAGGGTTCCGCCTAGGGTTAGGGTTGAGAAAACCACAAAGCCAGGAGCTCCAGGGACACACACCATGCGAAAGGCAGGTCAAGGTGAGCGCAGTACAGCCAAAACCTTGCTGCCTCCTCTTCTGTCTGCTTGGAAGTCGCCACAGCCCACTGTGTGATTTCTGACGCACATTATGCTTATGGTTATCCATGCACCTAGCATTAGGGTTGAGAAAACCACAAGGCCAGGACCACCAGGGATGCTCACCATGCCAAAGGCAGGCCAAGGTGAGCACGGTATAGCCAAAACCTTGCTCCCTCTTCTTCTTTCTGATTGGAACTCACCACAGCCCAATGCTCGATTCCTGGCTCAAACTACGGTTAGGGTTAGGGTTAGGGTTCCGCCTAGGGTTAGGGTTGAGAAAACCACAAAGCCAGGAGCTCCAGGGACACACACCATGCGAAAGGCAGGCCAAGTTGAGTACGGTACAGCCCAAACCTTGCTGCCTCCTCTTCTTTCTGCTTGGAAGTCGCCACAGCCCACTGCGTGGTTTCTGACTCCAACTAGGCTTATGGTTATGGATACACCTAGAGTTAGGCTTGAGAAAACCACAAAGCCAGGAGCTCCAGGGATACTCACCCTGCTACAGTCAGGCCAAGGTGAGCACAGTACAGCCAAAACCTTGCTGCCTCCTCTTCTTCCTTGAGATTGGAACTCGCCACAGCCCAATGCCCGATTTCTGGCTCAAACTACGGTTAGGGTTAGGGTTAGAGTTTCGGCTAGGGTTAGGGTTGAGAAAACCACAAAGCCAGGAGCTCCAGGGACACACACCATGCGAAAGGCAGGCCAAGTTGAGTACGGTACAGCCAAAACCTTGCTGCCTCCTCTTCTTTCTGCTTGGAAGTCGCCACAGCCCACTGCGTGGTTTCTGATTCCAACTAGGCTTATGGTTATGGATACACCTAGAGTTAGGCTTGAGAAAACCACAAAGCCAGGAGCTCCAGGGATACTCACCCTGCTACAGTCAGGCCAAGGTGAGCACAGTACAGCCAAAACCTTGCTGCCTCCTCTTCTTCCTTGAGATTGGAACTCGCCACAGCCCAATGCCTGATTTCTGGCTCAAACTACGGTTAGGGTTAGGGTTAGGGTTCCGCCTAGGGTTAGGGTTGAGAAAACCACAAAGCCAGGAGCTCCAGGGACACACACCATGCGAAAGGCAGGCCAAGTTGAGTACGGTACAGCCAAAACCTTGCTGCCTCCTCTTCTTTCTGCTTGGAACTCACCATAGCCCACGGTGTGATTTCTGACGCACGCCTGGCATATGGTTATGGATACACCAAGAGTTAGACTTGAGAAAACCACAAAGCCAGGAGCTCCAGGGACGCTCACCATGCGAAAGGCAGGCCAAGGTGAGCGCAGTACAGCCAAAACCTTGCCGTCTCCTCTTGTGTCTGCTTGGAAGTCGCCACAGCCCACTGTGTGATTTCTGACGCACATTATGCTTATGGTTATCCATGCACCTAGCATTAGGGTTGAGAAAACCACAAGGCCAGGACCACCAGGGATGCTCACCATGCCAAAGGCAGGCCAAGGTGAGCACGGTATAGCCAAAACCTTGCTCCCTCTTCTTCTTTCTGATTGGAACTCACCACAGCCCAATGCTCGATTCCTGGCTCAAACTACGGTTAGGGTTAGGGTTAGGGTTCCGCCTAGGGTTAGGGTTGAGAAAACCACAAAGCCAGGAGCTCCAGGGACGCTCACCATGCGAAAGGCAGGCCAAGGTGAGCGCAGTACAGCCAAAACCTTGCTGCCTCCTCTTCTGTCTGCTTGGAAGTCGCCACAGCCCACTGTGTGATTTCTGACGCACATTATGCTTATGGTTATCCATGCACCTAGCATTAGGGTTGAGAAAACCACAAGGCCAGGACCACCAGGGATGCTCACCATGCCAAAGGCAGGCCAAGGTGAGCACGGTATAGCCAAAACCTTGCTCCCTCTTCTTCTTTCTGATTGGAACTCACCACAGCCCAATGCTCGATTCCTGGCTCAAACTACGGTTAGGGTTAGGGTTAGGGTTCCGCCTAGGGTTAGGGTTGAGAAAACCACAAAGCCAGGAGCTCCAGGGACACACACCATGCGAAAGGCAGGCCAAGTTGAGTACGGTACAGCCAAAACCTTGCTGCCTCCTCTTCTTTCTGCTTGGAAGTCGCCACAGCCCACTGCGTGGTTTCTGACTCCAACTAGGCTTATGGTTATGGATACACCTAGAGTTAGGCTTGAGAAAACCACAAAGCCAGGAGCTCCAGGGATACTCACCCTGCTACAGTCAGGCCAAGGTGAGCACAGTACAGCCAAAACCTTGCTGCCTCCTCTTCTTCCTTGAGATTGGAACTCGCCACAGCCCAATGCCCGATTTCTGGCTCAAACTACGGTTAGGGTTAGGGTTAGGGTTCCGCCTAGGGTTAGGGTTGAGAAAACCACAAAGCCAGGAGCTCCAGGGACACACACCATGCGAAAGGCAGGCCAAGGTGAGCGCAGTACAGCCAAAACCTTGCCGTCTCCTCTTGTGTCTGCTTGGAAGTCGCCACAGCCCACTGTGTGATTTCTGACGCACATTATGCTTATGGTTATCCATGCACCTAGCATTAGGGTTGAGAAAACCACAAGGCCAGGACCACCAGGGATGCTCACCATGCCAAAGGCAGGCCAAGGTGAGCACGGTATAGCCAAAACCTTGCTCCCTCTTCTTCTTTCTGATTGGAACTCACCACAGCCCAATGCTCGATTCCTGGCTCAAACTACGGTTAGGGTTAGGGTTAGGGTTCCGCCTAGGGTTAGGGTTGAGAAAACCACAAAGCCAGGAGCTCCAGGGACACACACCATGCGAAAGGCAGGCCAAGTTGAGTACGGTACAGCCAAAACCTTGCTGCCTCCTCTTCTTTCTGCTTGGAAGTCGCCACAGCCCACTGCGTGGTTTCTGACTCCAACTAGGCTTATGGTTATGGATACACCTAGAGTTAGGCTTGAGAAAACCACAAAGCCAGGAGCTCCAGGGATACTCACCCTGCTACAGTCAGGCCAAGGTGAGCACAGTACAGCCAAAACCTTGCTGCCTCCTCTTCTTCCTTGAGATTGGAACTCGCCACAGCCCAATGCCTGATTTCTGGCTCAAACTACGGTTAGGGTTAGGGTTAGGGTTCCGCCTAGGGTTAGGGTTGAGAAAACCACAAAGCCAGGAGCTCCAGGGACACACACCATGCGAAAGGCAGGCCAAGTTGAGTACGGTACAGCCAAAACCTTGCTGCCTCCTCTTCTTTCTGCTTGGAACTCACCATAGCCCACGGTGTGATTTCTGACGCACGCCTGGCATATGGTTATGGATACACCAAGAGTTAGACTTGAGAAAACCACAAAGCCAGGAGCTCCAGGGACGCTCACCATGCGAAAGGCAGGCCAAGGTGAGCGCAGTACAGCCAAAACCTTGCCGTCTCCTCTTGTGTCTGCTTGGAAGTCGCCACAGCCCACTGTGTGATTTCTGACGCACATTATGCTTATGGTTATCCATGCACCTAGCATTAGGGTTGAGAAAACCACAAGGCCAGGACCACCAGGGATGCTCACCATGCCAAAGGCAGGCCAAGGTGAGCACGGTATAGCCAAAACCTTGCTCCCTCTTCTTCTTTCTGATTGGAACTCACCACAGCCCAATGCTCGATTCCTGGCTCAAACTACGGTTAGGGTTAGGGTTAGGGTTCCGCCTAGGGTTAGGGTTGAGAAAACCACAAAGCCAGGAGCTCCAGGGACACACACCATGCGAAAGGCAGGCCAAGTTGAGTACGGTACAGCCCAAACCTTGCTGCCTCCTCTTCTTTCTGCTTGGAACTCACCATAGCCCACGGTGTGATTTCTGACGCACGCCTGGCATATGGTTATGGATACACCTAGAGTTAGGCTTGAGAAAACCACAAAGCCAGGAGCTCCAGGGACGCTCACCATGCGAAAGGCAGGCCAAGGTGAGCGCAGTACAGCCAAAACCTTGCCGTCTCCTCTTGTGTCTGCTTGGAAGTCGCCACAGCCCACTGTGTGATTTCTGACGCACATTATGCTTATGGTTATCCATGCACCTAGCATTAGGGTTGAGAAAACCACAAGGCCAGGACCACCAGGGATGCTCACCATGCCAAAGGCAGGCCAAGGTGAGCACGGTATAGCCAAAACCTTGCTCCCTCTTCTTCTTTCTGATTGGAACTCACCACAGCCCAATGCTCGATTCCTGGCTCAAACTACGGTTAGGGTTAGGGTTAGGGTTCCGCCTAGGGTTAGGGTTGAGAAAACCTCAAAGCCAGGAGCTCCAGGGACACACACCATGCGAAAGGCAGGCCAAGTTGAGTACGGTACAGCCAAAACCTTGCTGCCTCCTCTTCTTTCTGCTTGGAAGTCGCCACAGCCCACTGCGTGGTTTCTGACTCCAACTAGGCTTATGGTTATGGATACACCTAGAGTTAGGCTTGAGAAAACCACAAAGCCAGGAGCTCCAGGGATACTCACCCTGCTACAGTCAGGCCTAGGTGAGCACATTACAGCCAAAACCTTGCTGCCTCCTCTTCTTCCTTGAGATTGGAACTCGCCACAGCCCAATGCCCGATTTCTGGCTCAAACTACGGTTAGGGTTAGGGTTAGGGTTCCGCCTAGGGTTAGGGTTGAGAAAACCACAAAGCCAGGAGCTCCAGGGACACACACCATGCGAAAGGCAGGCCAAGGTGAGCGCAGTACAGCCAAAACCTTGCCGTCTCCTCTTGTGTCTGCTTGGAAGTCGCCACAGCCCACTCTGTGATTTCTGACGCACATTATGCTTATGGTTATCCATGCACCTAGCATTAGGGTTGAGAAAACCACAAGGCCAGGACCACCAGGGATGCTCACCATGCCAAAGGCAGGCCAAGGTGAGCACGGTATAGCCAAAACCTTGCTCCCTCTTCTTCTTTCTGATTGGAACTCACCACAGCCCAATGCTCGATTCCTGGCTCAAACTACGGTTAGGGTTAGGGTTAGGGTTCCGCCTAGGGTTAGGGTTGAGAAAACCACAAAGCCAGGAGCTCCAGGGACGCTCCCCATGCGAAAGGCAGGCCAAGGTGAGCGCAGTACAGCCAAAACCTTGCCGTCTCCTCTTGTGTCTGCTTGGAAGTCGCCACAGCCCACTGTGTGATTTCTGACGCACATTATGCTTATGGTTATCCATGCACCTAGCATTAGGGTTGAGAAAACCACAAGGCCAGGACCACCAGGGATGCTCACCATGCCAAAGGCAGGCCAAGGTGAGCACGGTATAGCCAAAACCTTGCTCCCTCTTCTTCTTTCTGATTGGAACTCACCACAGCCCAATGCTCGATTCCTGGCTCAAACTACGGTTAGGGTTAGGGTTAGGGTTCCGCCTAGGGTTAGGGTTGAGAAAACCTCAAAGCCAGGAGCTCCAGGGACACACACCATGCGAAAGGCAGGCCAAGTTGAGTACGGTACAGCCAAAACCTTGCTGCCTCCTCTTCTTTCTGCTTGGAAGTCGCCACAGCCCACTGCGTGGTTTCTGACTCCAACTAGGCTTATGGTTATGGATACACCTAGAGTTAGGCTTGAGAAAACCACAAAGCCAGGAGCTCCAGGGATACTCACCCTGCTACAGTCAGGCCTAGGTGAGCACAGTACAGCCAAAACCTTGCTGCCTCCTCTTCTTCCTTGAGATTGGAACTCGCCACAGCCCAATGCCCGATTTCTGGCTCAAACTACGGTTAGGGTTAGGGTTAGGGTTCCGCCTAGGGTTAGGGTTGAGAAAACCACAAAGCCAGGAGCTCCAGGGACACACACCATGCGAAAGGCAGGCCAAGGTGAGCGCAGTACAGCCAAAACCTTGCCGTCTCCTCTTGTGTCTGCTTGGAAGTCGCCACAGCCCACTGTGTGATTTCTGACGCACATTATGCTTATGGTTATCCATGCACCTAGCATTAGGGTTGAGAAAACCACAAGGCCAGGACCACCAGGGATGCTCACCATGCCAAAGGCAGGCCAAGGTGAGCACGGTATAGCCAAAACCTTGCTCCCTCTTCTTCTTTCTGATTGGAACTCACCACAGCCCAATGCTCGATTCCTGGCTCAAACTACGGTTAGGGTTAGGGTTAGGGTTCCGCCTAGGGTTAGGGTTGAGAAAACCACAAAGCCAGGAGCTCCAGGGACGCTCCCCATGCGAAAGGCAGGCCAAGGTGAGCGCAGTACAGCCAAAACCTTGCCGTCTCCTCTTGTGTCTGCTTGGAAGTCGCCACAGCCCACTGTGTGATTTCTGACGCACATTATGCTTATGGTTATCCATGCACCTAGCATTAGGGTTGAGAAAACCACAAGGCCAGGACCACCAGGGATGCTCACCATGCCAAAGGCAGGCCAAGGTGAGCACGGTATAGCCAAAACCTTGCTCCCTCTTCTTCTTTCTGATTGGAACTCACCACAGCCCAATGCTCGATTCCTGGCTCAAACTACGGTTAGGGTTAGGGTTAGGGTTCCGCCTAGGGTTAGGGTTGAGAAAACCACAAAGCCAGGAGCTCCAGGGACACACACCATGCGAAAGGCAGGCCAAGTTGAGTACGGTACAGCCCAAACCTTGCTGCCTCCTCTTCTTTCTGCTTGGAAGTCGCCACAGCCCACTGCGTGGTTTCTGACTCCAACTAGGCTTATGGTTATGGATACACCTAGAGTTAGGCTTGAGAAAACCACAAAGCCAGGAGCTCCAGGAATACTCACCCTGCTACAGTCAGGCCTAGGTGAGCACAGTACAGCCAAAACCTTGCTGCCTCCTCTTCTTCCTTGAGATTGGAACTCGCCACAGCCCAATGCCCGATTTCTGGCTCAAACTACGGTTAGGGTTAGGGTTAGGGTTCCGCCTAGGGTTAGGGTTGAGAAAACCACAAAGCCAGGAGCTCCAGGGACACACACCATGCGAAAGGCAGGCCAAGGTGAGCGCAGTACAGCCAAAACCTTGCCGTCTCCTCTTGTGTCTGCTTGGAAGTCGCCACAGCCCACTGTGTGATTTCTGACGCACATTATGCTTATGGTTATCCATGCACCTAGCATTAGGGTTGAGAAAACCACAAGGCCAGGACCACCAGGGATGCTCACCATGCCAAAGGCAGGCCAAGGTGAGCACGGTATAGCCAAAACCTTGCTCCCTCTTCTTCTTTCTGATTGGAACTCACCACAGCCCAATGCTCGATTCCTGGCTCAAACTACGGTTAGGGTTAGGGTTAGGGTTCCGCCTAGGGTTAGGGTTGAGAAAACCACAAAGCCAGGAGCTCCAGGGACGCTCACCATGCGAAAGGCAGGCCAAGGTGAGCGCAGTACAGCCAAAACCTTGCCGTCTCCTCTTGTGTCTGCTTGGAAGTCGCCACAGCCCACTGTGTGATTTCTGACGCACATTATGCTTATGGTTATCCATGCACCTAGCATTAGGGTTGAGAAAACCACAAGGCCAGGACCACCAGGGATGCTCACCATGCCAAAGGCAGGCCAAGGTGAGCACGGTATAGCCAAAACCTTGCTCCCTCTTCTTCTTTCTGATTGGAACTCACCACAGCCCAATGCTCGATTCCTGGCTCAAACTACGGTTAGGGTTAGGGTTAGGGTTCCGCCTAGGGTTAGGGTTGAGAAAACCACAAAGCCAGGAGCTCCAGGGACACACACCATGCGAAAGGCAGGCCAAGTTGAGTACGGTACAGCCAAAACCTTGCTGCCTCCTCTTCTTTCTGCTTGGAAGTCGCCACAGCCCACTGCGTGGTTTCTGACTCCAACTAGGCTTATGGTTATGGATACACCTAGAGTTAGGCTTGAGAAAACCACAAAGCCAGGAGCTCCAGGGATACTCACCCTGCTACAGTCAGGCCTAGGTGAGCACAGTACAGCCAAAACCTTGCTGCCTCCTCTTCTTCCTTGAGATTGGAACTCGCCACAGCCCAATGCCCGATTTCTGGCTCAAACTACGGTTAGGGTTAGGGTTAGGGTTCCGCCTAGGGTTAGGGTTGAGAAAACCACAAAGCCAGGAGCTCCAGGGACACACACCATGCGAAAGGCAGGCCAAGGTGAGCGCAGTACAGCCAAAACCTTGCCGTCTCCTCTTGTGTCTGCTTGGAAGTCGCCACAGCCCACTGTGTGATTTCTGACGCACATTATGCTTATGGTTATCCATGCACCTAGCATTAGGGTTGAGAAAACCACAAGGCCAGGACCACCAGGGATGCTCACCATGCCAAAGGCAGGCCAAGGTGAGCACGGTATAGCCAAAACCTTGCTCCCTCTTCTTCTTTCTGATTGGAACTCACCACAGCCCAATGCTCGATTCCTGGCTCAAACTACGGTTAGGGTTAGGGTTAGGGTTCCGCCTAGGGTTAGGGTTGAGAAAACCACAAAGCCAGGAGCTCCAGGGACACACACCATGCGAAAGGCAGGCCAAGGTGAGCGCAGTACAGCCAAAACCTTGCCGTCTCCTCTTGTGTCTGCTTGGAAGTCGCCACAGCCCACTGTGTGATTTCTGACGCACATTATGCTTATGGTTATCCATGCACCTAGCATTAGGGTTGAGAAAACCACAAGGCCAGGACCACCAGGGATGCTCACCATGCCAAAGGCAGGCCAAGGTGAGCACGGTATAGCCAAAACCTTGCTCCCTCTTCTTCTTTCTGATTGGAACTCACCACAGCCCAATGCTCGATTCCTGGCTCAAACTACGGTTAGGGTTAGGGTTAGGGTTCCGCCTAGGGTTAGGGTTGAGAAAACCACAAAGCCAGGAGCTCCAGGGACACACACCATGCGAAAGGCAGGCCAAGGTGAGTACGGTACAGCCAAAACCTTGCTGCCTCCTCTTCTTTCTGCTTGGAAGTCGCCACAGCCCACTGCGTGGTTTCAGACTCCAACTAGGCTTATGGTTATGGATACACCTAGAGTTAGGCTTGAGAAAACAACAAAGCCAGGAGCTCCAGGGATACTCACCCTGCTACAGTCAGGCCAAGGTGAGCACAGTACAGCCAAAACCTTGCTGCCTCCTCTTCTTCCTTGAGATTGGAACTCGCCATAGCCCAATGCCCGATTTCTGGCTCAAACTACGGTTAGGGTTAGGGTTAGGGTTCCGCCTAGGGTTAGGGTTGAGAAAACCACAAAGCCAGGAGCTCCAGGGACACACACCATGCGAAAGGCAGGCCAAGTTGAGTACGGTACAGCCAAAACCTTGCTGCCTCCTCTTCTTTCTGCTTGGAAGTCGCCACAGCCCACTGCGTGGTTTCTGACTCCAACTAGGCTTATGGTTATGGATACACCTAGAGTTAGGCTTGAGAAAACCACAAAGCCGGGAGCTCCAGGGATACTCACCCTGCTACAGTCAGGCCAAGGTGAGCACAGTACAGCCAAAACCTTGCTGCCTCCTCTTCTTCCTTGAGATTGGAACTCACCACAGCCCAATGCCCGATTTCTGGCTCAAACTACGGTTAGGGTTAGGGTTAGGGTTCCGCCTAGGGTTAGGGTTGAGAAAACCACAAAGCCAGGAGCTCCAGGGACACACACCATGCGAAAGGCAGGCCAAGGTGAGCGCAGTACAGCCAAAACCTTGCCGTCTCCTCTTGTGTCTGCTTGGAAGTCGCCACAGCCCACTGTGTGATTTCTGACGCACATTATGCTTATGGTTATCCATGCACCTAGCATTAGGGTTGAGAAAACCACAAGGCCAGGACCACCAGGGATGCTCACCATGCCAAAGGCAGGCCAAGGTGAGCACGGTATAGCCAAAACCTTGCTCCCTCTTCTTCTTTCTGATTGGAACTCACCACAGCCCAATGCTCGATTTCTGGCTCAAACTACGGTTAGGGTTAGGGTTAGGGTTCCGCCTAGGGTTAGGGTTGAGAAAACCACAAAGCCAGGAGCTCCAGGGACACACACCATGCGAAAGGCAGGCCAAGTTGAGTACGGTACAGCCAAAACCTTGCTGCCTCCTCTTCTTTCTGCTTGGAACTCACCATAGCCCACGGTGTGATTTCTGACGCACGCCTGGCATATGGTTATGGATACACCAAGAGTTAGATTTGAGAAAACCACAAAGCCAGGAGCTCCAGGGACGCTCACCATGCGAAAGGCAGGCCAAGGTGAGCGCAGTACAGCCAAAACCTTGCTGCCTCCTCTTCTGTCTGCTTGGAAGTCGCCACAGCCCACTGTGTGATTTCTGACGCACATTATGCTTATGGTTATCCATGCACCTAGCATTAGGGTTGAGAAAACCACAAGGCCAGGACCACCAGGGATGCTCACCATGCCAAAGGCAGGCCAAGGTGAGCACGGTATAGCCAAAACCTTGCTCCCTCTTCTTCTTTCTGATTGGAACTCGCCATAGCCCAATGCCCGATTTCTGGCTCAAACTACGGTTAGGGTTAGGGTTAGGGTTCCGCCTAGGGTTAGGGTTGAGAAAACCACAAAGCCAGGAGCTCCAGGGACACACACCATGCGAAAGGCAGGCCAAGTTGAGTACGGTACAGCCAAAACCTTGCTGCCTCCTCTTCTTTCTGCTTGGAAGTCGCCACGGCCCACTGCGTGGTTTCTGACTCCAACTAGGCTTATGGTTATGGATACACCTAGAGTTAGGCTTGAGAAAACCACAAAGCCAGGAGCTCCAGGGATACTCACCCTGCTACAGTCAGGCCAAGGTGAGCACAGTACAGCCAAAACCTTGCTGCCTCCTCTTCTTCCTTGAGATTGGAACTCACCACAGCCCAATGCCCGATTTCTGGCTCAAACTACGGTTAGGGTTAGGGTTAGGGTTCCGCCTAGGGTTAGGGTTGAGAAAACCACAAAGCCAGGAGCTCCAGGGACACACACCATGCGAAAGGCAGGCCAAGTTGAGTACGGTACAGCCAAAACCTTGCTGCCTCCTCTTCTTTCTGCTTGGAAGTCGCCACAGCCCACTGCGTGGTTTCTGACTCCAACTAGGCTTATGGTTATGGATACACCTAGAGTTAGGCTTGAGAAAACCACAAAGCCAGGAGCTCCAGGGATACTCACCCTGCTACAGTCAGGCCAAGGTGAGCACAGTACAGCCAAAACCTTGCTGCCTCCTCTTCTTCCTTGAGATTGGAACTCGCCACAGCCCAATGCCCGATTTCTGGCTCAAACTACGGTTAGGGTTAGGGTTAGAGTTTCGGCTAGGGTTAGGGTTGAGAAAACCACAAAGCCAGGAGCTCCAGGGACACACACCATGCGAAAGGCAGGCCAAGGTGAGCGCAGTACAGCCAAAACCTTGCCGTCTCCTCTTGTGTCTGCTTGGAAGTCGCCACAGCCCACTGCGTGGTTTCTGACTCCAACTAGGCTTATGGTTATGGATACACCTAGAGTTAGGGTTGAGAAAACCACAAAGCCAGGAGCTCCAGGGACACTCACCATGCGAAAGTCAGGCCAAGCT
Source organism: Coloeus monedula (assembly GCF_965178545.1). Classification (NCBI taxonomy): domain Eukaryota; kingdom Metazoa; phylum Chordata; class Aves; order Passeriformes; family Corvidae; genus Coloeus; species Coloeus monedula. The sequence goes on along the minus strand of NW_028120813.1, from coordinate 604,484 downwards.
GAGCGCAGTACAGCCAAAACCTTGCTGCCTCCTCTTCTTTCTGCTTGGAAGTCGCCACAGCCCACTGCGTGGTTTCTGACTCCAACTAGGCTTATGGTTATGGATACACCTAGAGTTAGGCTTGAGAAAACCACAAAGCCAGGAGCTCCAGGGATACTCACCCTGCTACAGTCAGGCCAAGGTGAGCACAGTACAGCCAAAACCTTGCTGCCTCCTCTTCTTCCTTGAGATTGGAACTCGCCATAGCCCAATGCCCGATTTCTGGCTCAAACTACGGTTAGGGTTAGGGTTAGGGTTCCGCCTAGGGTTAGGGTTGAGAAAACCACAAAGCCAGGAGCTCCAGGGACACACACCATGCGAAAGGCAGGCCAAGTTGAGTACGGTACAGCCAAAACCTTGCTGCCTCCTCTTCTTTCTGCTTGGAACTCACCATAGCCCACGGTGTGATTTCTGACACACGCCTGGCATATGGTTATGGATACACCAAGAGTTAGACTTGAGAAAACCACAAAGCCAGGAGCTCCAGGGACGCTCACCATGCGAAAGGCAGGTCAAGGTGAGCGCAGTACAGCCAAAACCTTGCCGTCTCCTCTTGTGTCTGCTTGGAAGTCGCCACAGCCCACTGTGTGATTTCTGACGCACATTATGCTTATGGTTATCCATGCACCTAGCATTAGGGTTGAGAAAACCACAAGGCCAGGACCACCAGGGATGCTCACCATGCCAAAGGCAGGCCAAGGTGAGCACGGTATAGCCAAAACCTTGCTCCCTCTTCTTCTTTCTGATTGGAACTCACCACAGCCCAATGCTCGATTCCTGGCTCAAACTACGGTTAGGGTTAGGGTTAGGGTTCCGCCTAGGGTTAGGGTTGAGAAAACCACAAAGCCAGGAGCTCCAGGGACACACACCATGCGAAAGGCAGGTCAAGGTGAGCGCAGTACAGCCAAAACCTTGCTGCCTCCTCTTCTGTCTGCTTGGAAGTCGCCACAGCCCACTGTGTGATTTCTGACGCACATTATGCTTATGGTTATCCATGCACCTAGCATTAGGGTTGAGAAAACCACAAGGCCAGGACCACCAGGGATGCTCACCATGCCAAAGGCAGGCCAAGGTGAGCACGGTATAGCCAAAACCTTGCTCCCTCTTCTTCTTTCTGATTGGAACTCACCACAGCCCAATGCTCGATTCCTGGCTCAAACTACGGTTAGGGTTAGGGTTAGGGTTCCGCCTAGGGTTAGGGTTGAGAAAACCACAAAGCCAGGAGCTCCAGGGACACACACCATGCGAAAGGCAGGCCAAGTTGAGTACGGTACAGCCCAAACCTTGCTGCCTCCTCTTCTTTCTGCTTGGAAGTCGCCACAGCCCACTGCGTGGTTTCTGACTCCAACTAGGCTTATGGTTATGGATACACCTAGAGTTAGGCTTGAGAAAACCACAAAGCCAGGAGCTCCAGGGATACTCACCCTGCTACAGTCAGGCCAAGGTGAGCACAGTACAGCCAAAACCTTGCTGCCTCCTCTTCTTCCTTGAGATTGGAACTCGCCACAGCCCAATGCCCGATTTCTGGCTCAAACTACGGTTAGGGTTAGGGTTAGAGTTTCGGCTAGGGTTAGGGTTGAGAAAACCACAAAGCCAGGAGCTCCAGGGACACACACCATGCGAAAGGCAGGCCAAGTTGAGTACGGTACAGCCAAAACCTTGCTGCCTCCTCTTCTTTCTGCTTGGAAGTCGCCACAGCCCACTGCGTGGTTTCTGATTCCAACTAGGCTTATGGTTATGGATACACCTAGAGTTAGGCTTGAGAAAACCACAAAGCCAGGAGCTCCAGGGATACTCACCCTGCTACAGTCAGGCCAAGGTGAGCACAGTACAGCCAAAACCTTGCTGCCTCCTCTTCTTCCTTGAGATTGGAACTCGCCACAGCCCAATGCCTGATTTCTGGCTCAAACTACGGTTAGGGTTAGGGTTAGGGTTCCGCCTAGGGTTAGGGTTGAGAAAACCACAAAGCCAGGAGCTCCAGGGACACACACCATGCGAAAGGCAGGCCAAGTTGAGTACGGTACAGCCAAAACCTTGCTGCCTCCTCTTCTTTCTGCTTGGAACTCACCATAGCCCACGGTGTGATTTCTGACGCACGCCTGGCATATGGTTATGGATACACCAAGAGTTAGACTTGAGAAAACCACAAAGCCAGGAGCTCCAGGGACGCTCACCATGCGAAAGGCAGGCCAAGGTGAGCGCAGTACAGCCAAAACCTTGCCGTCTCCTCTTGTGTCTGCTTGGAAGTCGCCACAGCCCACTGTGTGATTTCTGACGCACATTATGCTTATGGTTATCCATGCACCTAGCATTAGGGTTGAGAAAACCACAAGGCCAGGACCACCAGGGATGCTCACCATGCCAAAGGCAGGCCAAGGTGAGCACGGTATAGCCAAAACCTTGCTCCCTCTTCTTCTTTCTGATTGGAACTCACCACAGCCCAATGCTCGATTCCTGGCTCAAACTACGGTTAGGGTTAGGGTTAGGGTTCCGCCTAGGGTTAGGGTTGAGAAAACCACAAAGCCAGGAGCTCCAGGGACGCTCACCATGCGAAAGGCAGGCCAAGGTGAGCGCAGTACAGCCAAAACCTTGCTGCCTCCTCTTCTGTCTGCTTGGAAGTCGCCACAGCCCACTGTGTGATTTCTGACGCACATTATGCTTATGGTTATCCATGCACCTAGCATTAGGGTTGAGAAAACCACAAGGCCAGGACCACCAGGGATGCTCACCATGCCAAAGGCAGGCCAAGGTGAGCACGGTATAGCCAAAACCTTGCTCCCTCTTCTTCTTTCTGATTGGAACTCACCACAGCCCAATGCTCGATTCCTGGCTCAAACTACGGTTAGGGTTAGGGTTAGGGTTCCGCCTAGGGTTAGGGTTGAGAAAACCACAAAGCCAGGAGCTCCAGGGACACACACCATGCGAAAGGCAGGCCAAGTTGAGTACGGTACAGCCAAAACCTTGCTGCCTCCTCTTCTTTCTGCTTGGAAGTCGCCACAGCCCACTGCGTGGTTTCTGACTCCAACTAGGCTTATGGTTATGGATACACCTAGAGTTAGGCTTGAGAAAACCACAAAGCCAGGAGCTCCAGGGATACTCACCCTGCTACAGTCAGGCCAAGGTGAGCACAGTACAGCCAAAACCTTGCTGCCTCCTCTTCTTCCTTGAGATTGGAACTCGCCACAGCCCAATGCCCGATTTCTGGCTCAAACTACGGTTAGGGTTAGGGTTAGGGTTCCGCCTAGGGTTAGGGTTGAGAAAACCACAAAGCCAGGAGCTCCAGGGACACACACCATGCGAAAGGCAGGCCAAGGTGAGCGCAGTACAGCCAAAACCTTGCCGTCTCCTCTTGTGTCTGCTTGGAAGTCGCCACAGCCCACTGTGTGATTTCTGACGCACATTATGCTTATGGTTATCCATGCACCTAGCATTAGGGTTGAGAAAACCACAAGGCCAGGACCACCAGGGATGCTCACCATGCCAAAGGCAGGCCAAGGTGAGCACGGTATAGCCAAAACCTTGCTCCCTCTTCTTCTTTCTGATTGGAACTCACCACAGCCCAATGCTCGATTCCTGGCTCAAACTACGGTTAGGGTTAGGGTTAGGGTTCCGCCTAGGGTTAGGGTTGAGAAAACCACAAAGCCAGGAGCTCCAGGGACACACACCATGCGAAAGGCAGGCCAAGTTGAGTACGGTACAGCCAAAACCTTGCTGCCTCCTCTTCTTTCTGCTTGGAAGTCGCCACAGCCCACTGCGTGGTTTCTGACTCCAACTAGGCTTATGGTTATGGATACACCTAGAGTTAGGCTTGAGAAAACCACAAAGCCAGGAGCTCCAGGGATACTCACCCTGCTACAGTCAGGCCAAGGTGAGCACAGTACAGCCAAAACCTTGCTGCCTCCTCTTCTTCCTTGAGATTGGAACTCGCCACAGCCCAATGCCTGATTTCTGGCTCAAACTACGGTTAGGGTTAGGGTTAGGGTTCCGCCTAGGGTTAGGGTTGAGAAAACCACAAAGCCAGGAGCTCCAGGGACACACACCATGCGAAAGGCAGGCCAAGTTGAGTACGGTACAGCCAAAACCTTGCTGCCTCCTCTTCTTTCTGCTTGGAACTCACCATAGCCCACGGTGTGATTTCTGACGCACGCCTGGCATATGGTTATGGATACACCAAGAGTTAGACTTGAGAAAACCACAAAGCCAGGAGCTCCAGGGACGCTCACCATGCGAAAGGCAGGCCAAGGTGAGCGCAGTACAGCCAAAACCTTGCCGTCTCCTCTTGTGTCTGCTTGGAAGTCGCCACAGCCCACTGTGTGATTTCTGACGCACATTATGCTTATGGTTATCCATGCACCTAGCATTAGGGTTGAGAAAACCACAAGGCCAGGACCACCAGGGATGCTCACCATGCCAAAGGCAGGCCAAGGTGAGCACGGTATAGCCAA